>NC_092155.1:18945001-18970001 GCF_045791955.1 Oncorhynchus clarkii lewisi
CACTTTTATTTTCTATTTTACTAATCCCTTAAAAACACATCTTATATCCTTACTATATCCCTTATCTGTCTTATTTTTCCTACTCAGATTTTTTTTAACTTGACCCAAAATAAAATGTAACAGTTGAAATGTTCTGTTCTGTTGCTTACTATATTGGAACCCCATAATAAAAACAGTGTTATTGAAAATCTCCCGTACAGCTGTAAAACCAAGACTATTTCAAAGAGAGGCTTTCTCCTCTCACACTCCTTTAAATAGGGATATTTTATCTTATATTACATAAAGGACATCCGTCTCCGACATCTGAGTTAATGACAGATACAAAAGCATTAACTGCAATGATGCCATGCAACACCCTCCATTACATATCACCAGTCCCCTTTAGTAACGGTGGCCTGTACAGTGTTCTCCATGCTGGCTTTACCTTGTCATCAACACCCTCCATTACATATCACCAGTCCCCTTTAGTAACGGTGACCTGTACAGTGTTCTCCATGCTGGCTTTACCTTGTCATCAACACCCTCCATTACATATCACCAGTCCCCTTTAGTAACGGTGACCTGTACAGTGTTCTCCATGCTGGCTTTACCTTGTCATCAACACCCTCCATTACACATCACCAGTCCCCTGTACAGTGTTCTCCATGCTAGCTTTACCTTGTCATCAACACCCTCCATTACATATCACCAGTCCCCTTTAGTAACGGTGGCCTGTACAGTGTTCTACATGCTGGCTTTACCTTGTCATCAACACCCTCCATTACACATCACCAGTCCCCTGTACAGTGTTCTCCATGCTAGCTTTACCTTGTCATCAACACCCTCCATTACACATCACCAGTCCCCTTTAGTAACGGTGGCCTGTACAGTGTTCTACATGCTGGCTTTACCTTGTCATCAACACCCTCCATTACACATCACCAGTCCCCTTTAGTAACGGTGGCCTGTACAGTGTTCTCCATGCTGGCTTTACCTTGTCATCAACACCTTCCATTACACATCACCAGTCCCCTTTAGTAACGGTGGCCTGTATAGTGTTCTACATGCTGGCTTTACCTTGTCATCAACACCCTCCATTACATATCACCAGTCCTCTGTACAGTGTTCTCCATGCTGGCTTTACCTTGTCATCAACACCCTCCATTACACATCACCAGTCCCCTTTAGTAACGGTGGCCTGTACAGTGTTCTACATGCTGGCTTTACCTTGTCATCAACACCCTCCATTACACATCACCAGTCCCCTTTAGTAACGGTGGCCTGTACAGTGTTCTCCATGCTGGCTTTACCTTGTCATCAACACCCTCCATTACATATCACCAGTCCTCTGTACAGTGTTCTCCATGCTGGCTTTACCTTGTCATCAACACCTTCCATTACACATCACCAGTCCCCTTTAGTAACTAACGGTGGCCTGTATAGTGTTCTACATGCTGGCTTTACCTTGTCATCAACACCCTCCATTACATATCACCAGTCCCCTTTAGTAACGGTGGCCTGTACAGTGTTCTCCATGCTGGCTTTACCTTGTCATCAACACCCTCCATTACATATCACCAGTCCCCTGTACAGTGTTCTCCATGCTGGCTTTACCTTGTCATCAACACCCTCCATTACATATCACCAGTCCCCTTTAGTAACGGTGGCCTGTACAGTGTTCTCCATGCTGGCTTTACCTTGTCATCAACACCCTCCATTACATATCACCAGTCCCCTTTAGTAACGGTGGCCTGTACAGTGCTCTCCATGCTGGCTTTACCTTGTCATCAAGGCCCAGTTTTACCCTCCATGGAGGGTCTTTTCCATTTTTCAATATATCTTTATTTGAAAAATTGACACAAATATAACTCCTTCCCATTCACCTCATCCAAACCCACCTCTTCCAACCCCACCTCATCCAAACCCACCTCATCCAAACCCACCTCTTCCAACCCTCTCAAATCCAGGACTAAAGCCTTTCTGTCTGTCTCTTGGATATTGGGTGTAATCTTCAGTCTAGGAAATGGGGCGTTTTCATCTTGTGGCCTTTTTGTAGTAACTCTTGAGCATAATCCACTCTTCTGTTGACAGAGCCTTCCTGCAACTTCCCAGCAGTTGTCCGACAATTCTTTCCGACCTCCCCCCCAAATGTTCAGCCACCCGTCCTTCATCCATTAAGGTGGGCCCAGCCATGTCCATTAACTTCCTTAGTGTGATGATGTTGCCCTTCACCAGCATCTTGGAGAAATGTGGAACAGCTTCAGTTGTACAATCCAGTCTTGCCCCAAACACCAGAGGTTCCTCCAGCAGCCAATGCACTGACTCAGCCTTAGTGCGTCTGGACACCTTCATTATACTCCAAACCCTAAGAAGGCCTCTGTAAAACGGAGGTACTCCATCCCTAGAAATCTGGCTACTATCACCCAAAAATAAAGCCCTCTTTAAACCTAATCCCCCAACCTGCTGTAATACCAGACCTGCCACCCCTCTCCACACCACATGTTCTGGTCCATAAAGCAACCTTTGAATAAACTGGAACCAGAAAGCAGCAGCCCTACTAGCCAGATGTACAAAACCTTGTCCCCCCTCCTCTTTTGACAAATACTTAACACTTTGTGGATATTTATCCCCCCAAAATCGAAAATAATTGCCTGTATCTTGGCCAGAAAGACAGATGGTGGCTCTAAACATGACAACTGATGCCGTAGTGCAGTCAACCACATTGTTAACAATAATAGTGGACCCTTGTATGACATTTTAGATAACAACCAACGCCATCTCCTCATCCTCCCTTCCACCATATCAACCACATTGTTAACAATAATAGTGGCCCCTTGTATGACATTTTAGATAACAACCAACGCCATCTCCTCATCCTCCCTTCCACCATATCAACCACATTGTTAACAATAATAGTGGCCCCTTGTATGAAACTTTAGATAACAACCAACGCCATCTCCTCATCCTCCCTTCCACCATTTCAACCACACTATTAACAATAATAGTACGACCCCTGTATGACATTTTAGATAACAACCAACGCCATCTCCTCATCCTCCCTTCCACCATTTCATTTTTCTTCCATTGTCCCCTCATCCCCTAGGTACACTCCAAGATACTTGAAACCTCCCTTACACCATTCCACCCCCCCTGGCAAAGCCATAATCACTCCAGACCATTTCCCAATCGCAATTTACCTTTGCAGAGGATATTCCCTTAAACTAATGAACTATGAGACTCAAACTATCCACCTCCGCTTGATTTTTCACCAAAATAACTGCATCATCAGAAAATGCTGAGAGACGAATAGGAGGAATATACTCTGGAAGGTACACCCCTTCAATGTGACTAGTAGTGGCTCTATAGCGATGGCATACAACCTTCCAGACAGCGAACACCCCTTAATTCCTCTACACACTTTAAAAGGAGCACTCAAGCCACCATTAACTTTCAGTACACTGTCAATGTCACCCTGATCATGGCAATAAAACCAGAACTGAAACCAAAAGCCTCAAAAGTGCGTTCGACATTCAACTCAGTCAAATGTATTTTCCTGATCAATTGAAATTAGACCTTCATCCAACCCGATAGCCCTAGAGACGTCCAAAATATCCAGAATCAGGGAAATGTTATCCCCTATCTGCCTGCCGGGAACACAGTAGGACTGGTCCGTGTGTATGACTTATTCTATCCCCTCCCTCAACCTGTTGGACAAAAGCCTTGGACAGGATCTTATAATCAGTGCACATTAAGGCCACCGGCCTCCAGTTCTTCACCTCCATAGGGTCACCCTTTTTTGGCAGTAAGGTGAGTGTCAGCGAAGGCAGAGTCAGGCGCAGGACACAGGTTTAGAGTAATCCAACTGAGTTTACTCAAAGAATAAAGCGAAATTCCAAATAGGAACATACAACACCATTCTAACACAAACACAACCACTAACGACATGAACAATCACGGACAGAACAGAATTGTATGTCAGATGGTTAAATAGGGAATGTAATGAAAGATTGTAAAACAGGTGTGTGTGTAATCAGACAAAACAAAACGAAACAGAAAAATGGATCGGTAGTGACTAGAAAGCCGGTGACATCGACCGCCGAACACCACCCGAACAAGGAGAAGGGCTGACTTTGGAAGTCGTGACAGTGAGGACAGCCCTTCTGCAGCTTAGCGGTAGTAACCCTCCGGTCAAACTATCATTAACTACTGCTAGCCAATCCTCTCCCAACATTGCCCAAAAACACTTTAAAAAGTAAACAGGAAGCCCATCAATGCCCGGTGCCCTTCCCATTTTCCATGCCTTTTAATGCAGTGTATAGCTCCTGCAAAAACAATGGTTGCTCTAGTTCAACCTGAGCTTCTGCAGCCACCTGTGGGAGCCCACCAAGGAACTGCTGTGTCACTGTTTTATCCTCTTTATACTCACACTTGTAGGGCTCAGCATAGAACTCTACTGCCCTCTTTCTAATTTCACTAGGGCTAGTGAGCTGTTGTCCAACAGCTGATTTGAGGCAATGAATAATTATTCTTTGTCTATTCTTTTTCTCTAAACCAATGCAAAATTTGGATGAGGCATCCATTTCAGAGATTCCCTGAAACGTACTTCTCACCAATGTCCCCTGTGCTCTGATACCCAGCAGGTCTGCCAATAACCCCCTGTACTCTGATACCCAGCAGGTCTGCCAATAACCCCTGTGCTCTGATACCCAGCAGGTCTGCCAATAACGCCCTGTACTCTGATACCCAGCAGGTCTGCCAATGTCCCCTGTGCTCTGATACCAAGCAGGTCTGCCAATGTCCCCTGTGTTCTGATACCCAGCAGGTCTGCCAATGTCCCCTGTGTTGTGATACCCAGCAGGTCTGCCAATAACCCCCTGTACTCTGATACCCAGCAGGTCTGCCAATGTCCCCTGTGTTCTGATACCCAGCAGGTCTGCCAATGTTCCCTGTGCTCTGATACCCAGCAGGTCTGCCAATGTCCCCTGTGTTCTGATACCCAGCAGGTCTGCCAATAACCCCCTGTACTCTGATACCCAGCAGGTCTGCCAATAACCCCCTATACTCTGATACCCAGCAGGTCTGCCAATGTCCCCTGTGTTCTGATACCCAGCAGGTCTGCCAATGTCCCCTGTACTCTGATACCCAGCAGGTCTGCCAATGTCCCCTGTGTTCTGATACCCAGCAGGTCTGCCAATAACCCCCTGTACTCTGATACCCAGCAGGTCTGCCAATGTCCCCTGTGTTCTGATACCCAGCAGGTCTGCCAATGTCCCCTGTACTCTGATACCCAGCAGGTCTGCCAATGTCCCCTGTGTTGTGATACCCAGCAGGTCTGCCAATGTCCCCTGTGTTCTGATACCCAGCAGGTCTGCCAATGTCGCCTGTGCTCTGATACCCAGCAGGTCTGCCAACGCGGCTTGAATGCCTGAATATGGCCTCAATCTCCTGTGGTCTCAACTAACGTCAGGAGTTCCACTATTTCACACTCTAGAGCGCTCATTGATCTGGTGATGTCTCTGGTGACATTCATTGTTTATTGATTACAGAATTGTTGAATCTGGAGTTTCCCTATATCCCACCACTGTTGAAGAGCTACAAAACTGTCATTTCAGACCTCCACCTCTCCCAGAAAAAACGAAAACATTTCCTGAAGTGAGCGTTAGTCAATAAAGTCATATTAAAATGCCAGCATGCACTTTAGGGTTTTACAGCGTTAATGTCCACCACCTCTGTTACTAAACAATGATCAGAACACTGGAGTTTTACAGTGTTAATGTACACCACCTCTGTTACTAAACAATGATCAGAACACTGGGGTTTTACAGTGTTAATGACCACCACCTCTGTTACTAAACAATGATCAGAACACTGGGGTTTTACAGTGTTAATGTCCACCACCTCTGTTACTAAACAATGATCAGAACACTGGGGTTTTACAGCGTTAATGTACACCACCTCTGTTACTAAACAATGATCAGAACACTGGGGTTTTACAGCGTTAATGTCCACCACCTCTGTTACTAAACAATGATCAGAACACTGGGGTTTTACAGCGTTAATGTCCACCACCTCTGTTACTAAACAATGATCAGAACACTGGGATTTTACAGTGTTAATGTCCACCACCTCTGTTACTAAACAATGATCAGAACACTGGGGTTTTACAGTGTTAATGTCCACCACATCTGTTACTAAACAAAGATCAGAACACTGGGGTTTTACAGCGTTAATGTCCACCACCTCTGTTACTAAACAATGATCAGAACACTGGGGTTTTACAGTGTTAATGTACACCACCTCTGTTACTAAACAACGATCAGAACACTGGGGTTTTACAGTGTTAATGTACACCACCTCTGTTACTAAACAATGATCAGAACACTGGGATTTTACAGTGTTAATGTCCACCACCTCTGTTACTAAACAATGATCAGAACACTGGGGTTTTACAGTGTTAATGTACACCACCTCTGTTACTAAACAATGATCAGAACACTGGGATTTTACAGTGTTAATGTCCACCACCTCTGTTACTAAACAATGATCAGAACACTGGGGTTTTACAGTGTTAATGTCCACCACCTCTGTTACTAAACAATGATCAGAACACTGGGGTTTTACAGTGTTAATGTACACCACCTCTGTTACTAAACAATGATCAGAACACTGGGGTTTTACAGTGTTAATGTACACCACCTCTGTTACTAAACAATGATCAGAACACTGGGATTTTACAGTGTTAATGTCCACCACCTCTGTTACTAAACAATGATCAGAACACTGGGGTTTTACAGTGTTAATGTCCACCACCTCTGTTACTAAACAATGATCAGAACACTGGGGTTTTACAGTGTTAATGTCCACCACCTCTGTTACTAAACAATGATCAGAACACTGGGGTTTTACAGTGTTAATGTCCACCACCTCTGTTACTAAACAATGATCAGAACACTGGGGTTTTACAGTGTTAATGTCCACCACCTCTGTTACTAAACAATGATCAGAACACTGGGATTTTACAGTGTTAATGTACACCACCTCTGTTACTAAACAATGATCAGAACACTGGGGTTTTACAGTGTTAATGTCCACCACCTCTGTTACTAAACAATGATCAGAACACTGGGATTTTACAGTGTTAATGTACACCACCTCTGTTACTAAACAATGATCAGAACACTGGGGTTTTACAGTGTTAATGACCACCACCTCTGTTACTAAACAATGATCAGAACACTGGGGTTTTACAGTGTTAATGTACACCACCTCTGTTACTAAACAATGATCAGAACACTGGGGTTTTACAGTGTTAATGTACACCACCTCGGTTACTACTTCCGGCGCCGACAGAGATGGCCGCCTCGCTTCGCGTTCCTAGGAAACTATGCAGTTTTTTGTTTTTTTACGTGTTATTTCTTACATTAGTACCCCAGGTCATCTTAGGTTTCATCACATACAGTCGAGAAGAACTACTGAATATAAGATCAGCGTCAACTCACCATCAGTACGACCAAGAATACGCTTTTCGCGACGCGGATCCTGTGCTCTGCCTTACAAACAGGACAACGGAGTGGATCCCATGCAGCGACCCAAAAAAACGACTCCGAAAAAGAGGGAAACGAGGCGGTCTTCTGGTCAGACTCCGGAGACGGCCACATCGTGCACCATTCCCTAGCATTCTTCTTGCCAATGTCCAGTTTCTTGACAACAAGGTTGATGAAATCCGAGCAAGGGTAGCATTCCAGAGGGACATCAGAGACTGTAACGTTCTTTGCTTCACGGAAACGTGGCTTACTGGAGAGACGCTATCCGAAGCGGTGCAGCCAACAGGTTTCTCCACGCATCGCGCAGACAGGAAAAAACATCTTTCTGGTAAAAAGAGGGGCGGGGGCGTATGCCTTATGACTAACGTGACATGGTGTGATGAAAGAAACATACAGGAACTCAAATCCTTCTGTTCACCTGATTTAGAATTCCTCACAATCAAATGTAGACCGCATTATCTACCAAGAGAATTCTCTTCGATTATAATCACAGCCGTATATATCCCCCCCCAAGCAGACACATCGTTGGCTCTGAATGAACTTTATTTGACTCTTTGCAAACTGGAAACCATTTATCCGGAGGCTGCATTCATTGTAGCTGGGGATTTTAACAAGGCTAATCTGAAAACAAGACTCCCCAAATTTTATCAGCATATCGATTGCGCAACCAGGGGTGGAAAGACCTTGGATCATTGTTACTCTAACTTCCGCGACGCATATAAGGCCCTGCCCCGCCCCCCTTTCGGAAAAGCTGACCACGACTCCATTTTGTTGATCCCTGCCTACAGACAGAAACTAAAACAAGAGGCTCCCACGCTGAGGTCTGTCCAACGCTGGTCCGACCAAGCTGACTCCACACTCCAAGACTGCTTCCATCACGTGGACTGGGACATGTTTCGTATTGCGTCAGACAACAACATTGACGAATACGCTGATTCGGTGTGCGAGTTCATTAGAACGTGCGTTGAAGATGTCGTTCCCATAGCAACGATTAAAACATTCCCTAACCAGAAACCGTGGATTGATGGCAGCATTCGTGTGAAACTGAAAGCGCGAACCACTGCTTTTAATCAGGGCAAGGTGTCTGGTAACATGACCGAATACAAACAGTGCAGCTATTCCCTCCGCAAGGCTATCAAACAAGCTAAGCGTCAGTACAGAGACAAAGTAGAATCTCAATTCAACGGCTCAGACACAAGAGGCATGTGGCAGGGTCTACAGTCAATCACGGACTACAGGAAGAAATCCAGCCCAGTCACGGACCAGGATGTCCTGCTCCCAGGCAGACTAAATCACTTTTTTGCCCGCTTTGAGGACAATACAGTGCCACTGACACGGCCTGCAACGAAAACTTGCGGTCTCTCCTTCACTGCAGCCGAGGTGAGTAAGACATTTAAACGTGTTAACCCTCGCAAGGCTGCAGGCCCAGACGGCATCCCCAGCCGCGCCCTCAGAGCATGCGCAGACCAGCTGGCCGGTGTGTTTACGGACATATTCAATCAATCCCTATACCAGTCTGCTGTTCCCACATGCTTCAAGAGGGCCACCATTGTTCCTGTTCCCAAGAAAGCTAAGGTAACTGAGCTAAACGACTACCGCCCCGTAGCACTCACTTCCATCATCATGAAGTGCTTTGAGAGACTAGTCAAGGACCATATCACCTCCACCCTACCTGACACCCTAGACCCACTCCAATTTGCTTACCGCCCAAATAGGTCCACAGACGATGCAATCTCAACCACACTGCACACTGCCCTAACCCATCTGGACAAGAGGAATACCTATGTGAGAATGCTGTTCATTGACTACAGCTCGGCATTCAACACCATAGTACCCTCCAAGCTCGTCATCAAGCTCGAGACCCTGGGTCTCGACCCCGCCCTGTGCAACTGGGTACTGGACTTCCTGACGGGCCGCCCCCAGGTGGTGAGGGTAGGCAACAACATCTCCTCCCCGCTGATCCTCAACACTGGGGCCCCACAAGGGTGCGTTCTGAGCCCTCTCCTGTACTCCCTGTTCACCCACGACTGCGTGGCCACGCACGCCTCCAACTCAATCATCAAGTTTGCGGACGACACAACAGTGGTAGGCTTGATTACCAACAACGACGAGACGGCCTACAGGGAGGAGGTGAGGGCCCTCGGAGTGTGGTGTCAGGAAAATAACCTCACACTCAACGTCAACAAAACTAAGGAGATGATTGTGGACTTCAGGAAACAGCAGAGGGAACACCCCCCTATCCACATCGATGGAACAGTAGTGGAGAGGGTAGCAAGTTTTAAGTTCCTCGGCATACACATCACAGACAAACTGAATTGGTCCACTCACACAGACAGCATTGTGAAGAAGGCGCAGCAGCGCCTCTTCAACCTCAGGAGGCTGAAGAAATTCGGCTTGTCACCAAAAGCACTCACAAACTTCTACAGATGCACAATCGAGAGCATCCTGGCGGGCTGTATCACCGCCTGGTACGGCAACTGCTCCGCCCTCAACCGTAAGGCCCTCCAGAGGGTAGTGAGGTCTGCACAACGCATCACCGGGGGCAAACTACCTGCCCTCCAGGACACCTACACCACCCGATGTCACAGGAAGGCCATAAAGATCATCAAGGACATCAACCACCCAAGCCACTGCCTGTTCACCCCGCTATCATCCAGAAGGCGAGGTCAGTACAGGTGCATCAAAGCTGGGACCGAGAGACTGAAAAACAGCTTCTATCTCAAGGCTATCAGACTGTTAAACAGCCACCACTAACATTGAGTGGCTGCTGCCAACACACTGACACTGACTCAACTCCAGCCACTTTAATAATGGGAATTGATGGGAAATGATGTAAATATATCACTAGCCACTTTAAACAATGCTACCTTATATAATGTTACTTACCCTACATTATTCATCTCATAGGCATACGTATATACTGTACTCTATATCATCGACTGTATCCTTATGTAATACATGTATCACTAGCCACTTTAACTATGCCACTTTGTTTACATACTCATCTCATATGTATATACTGTACTCGATACAATCTACTGTATCTGCCTATGCTGCTCTGTACCATCACTCATTCATATATCCTTATGTACATATTCTTTATCCCCTCACACTGTGTACAAGACAGTAGTTTTGGAATTGTTAGTTAGATTACTTGTTGGTTATTACTGCATTGTCGGAACTAGAAGCACAAGCATTTCGCTACACTCGCATTAACATCTGCTAACCATGTGTATGTGACAAATAAAATTTGATTTGATTTGATTTGATTTGATTTACTAAACAACGATCAGAACACTGGGGTTTTACAGTGTTAATGTACACCACCTCTGTTACTAAACAACGATCTGAACACTGGGGTTTTACAGCGTTAATGTACACCACCTCTGTTACTAAACAACGATCAGAACACTGGGGTTTTACAGTGTTAATGTACACCACCTCTGTTACTAAACAATGATCAGAACACTGGGGTTTTACAGTGTTAATGTCCACCACCTCTGTTACTAAACAATGATCAGAACACTGGGATTTTACAGTGTTAATGTCCACCACCTCTGTTACTAAACAATGATCAGAACACTGGGGTTTTACAGCGTTAATGTCCACCACCTCTGTTACTAAACAATGATCAGAACACTGGGGTTTTACAGTGTTAATGTACACCACCTCTGTTACTAAACAATGATCAGAACACTGGGGTTTTACAGTGTTAATGTACACCACCTCTGTTACTAAACAATGATCAGAAAATCCCACTGGAATTTTACACTTGATTGACAGACCTCAGATTGATGCTCAAAACATTAAAACCTATCTAACCTGGCCAGAGAGATGGTGTTCTCTCTCACATTAGCCCATGTGTACTGTCTCGTGCCTCCAATTTGACTCTGCCAACTATCACATAGTTCATGTGTTACAATAAAGCGTTTTTAAAAAGTCCTTGAGGCTATATGAGGTTCCTTGTGATTTCTATCCAAATCACTGACTTTACAGTTAAAATCCCCAGCAAGAAATACATCATCCTCAGTATTACATTTCTCAATAGTATTTGATAATGTCTCTAAAAAACATGCCCTCTCAACTGCCACTACTGGGGCAAATACATTTATTAAACACATAGTGATGTTTTCATATCTCTTTGTAATGTTTAATAACCTCCCCTCAACTACCTCTTCAACTTCATATGACAAAGGTAAAAAATCTTCTTGAAAACAGGATGGCCACACCCCCACTTTGAGTTTTTATGATTACACACCACTGCCCCCCCCCCCCCCCCCCCCCGCCCCCTACACTCCTGTTGCCACATAACTTCATTATCCATATTACAACCCATCTCTACAACCTGTTAATCCTCACTATCATCCCCAGTAGAAAACTTAATCTCTACAACCTGTTAATCCTCACTATCATCCCCAGTAGAAAACTCCTCCATCTCTACAACCTGTTAATCCTCACTATCATCCCCAGATGAAAACTCCATCTCTATAACTGTCACGCCCTGGTCTTAGTATTTTGTGTTTTCTTTATTAATTTGGTCAGGCCAGGGTGTGACATGGGTTTTTGTATGTGGTGTGTTTTGTCTTGGGGTTTTGTTAGGTATTGGGTTTGTGGCTTAGTAGGGGTATCTAGTATAGTCTATGGCTGTCTGGAGTGGTTCTCAATCAGAGGCAGGTGTTTATCGTTGTCTCTGATTGGGAGCCATATTTAGGCAGCCATATTCTTTGAGTGTTTTGTGGGTGATTGTTCCTGTCTCTGTGTTTGTTTGCACCAGATAGGCTGTATAGGTTTTCACGTTACGTTTTTGTATTGTTCGTGTTTATTCGTTATTAAACATGTATCAAGAATACCACACTGCATTTTGGTCCGCCTCTCCTTCACCTCAAGAAAACCGTTACAATAACCTGTTAATCCTCACTATCATCCCCAGTAGAAAACTCCATCTCTACATCCTGTTAATCCTCACTATCATCCCCAGTAGAAAACTCCATCTCTACATCCTGTTAATCCTCACTATCATCCCCAGTAGAAAACTCCTCCATCTCTACAACCTGTTAATCCTCACTATCATCCCCAGTAGAAAACTCCATCTCTACAACCTGTTAATCCTCACTATCATCCCCAGTAGAAAACTCCATCTCTACATCCTGTTAATCCTCACTATCATCCCCAGTAGAAAACTCCTCCATCTCTACATCCTGTTAATCCTCACTATCATCCCCAGTAGAAAACTCCATCTCTACATCCTGTTAATCCTCACTATCATCAGCAGGAGAACACTCCTCCATCTCTACAACCTGTTAATCCTCGCTATCATCCCCAGTAGAAAACTCCTCCATCTCTACAACCTGTTAATCCTCGCTATCATCCCCAGTAGAAAACTCCTCCATCTCTACAACCTGTTAATCCTCGCTATCATCCCCAGTAGAAAACTCCTCCATCTCTACAACCTGTTAATCCTCGCTATCATCCCCAGTAGAAAACTCCATCTCTACATCCTGTTAATCCTCACTATCATCCCCAGTAGAAAACTCCTCCATCTCTACAACCTGTTAATCCTCGCTATCATCCCCAGTAGAAAACTCCTCCATCTCTACAACCTGTTAATCCTCGCTATCATCCCCAGTAGAAAACTCCATCTCTACATCCTGTTAATCCTCGCTATCATCCCCAGATGAAAACTCCTCCATCTCTACATCCTGTTAATCCTCACGATCATCCCCAGTAGAAAACTCCATCTCTACATCCTGTTAATCCTCGCTATCATCCCCAGATGAAAACTCCATCTCTACATCCTGTTAATCCTCACTATCATCCCCAGATGAAAACTCCTCCATCTCTACAACCTGTTAATCCTCACTATCATCCCCAGATGAAAACTCCTCCATCTCTACATCCTGTTAATCCTCGCTATCATCCCCAGTAGAAAACTCCTCCATCTCTACAACCTGTGAATCCTCACTATCATCCCCAGAAGAAAACTCCATCTCTACAACCTGTTAATCCTCACGATCATCCCCAGTAGAAAACTCCATCTCTACATCCTGTTAATCCTCGCTATCATCCCCAGATGAAAACTCCATCTCTACATCCTGTTAATCCTCACTATCATCCCCAGATGAAAACTCCTCCATCTCTACAACCTGTTAATCCTCACTATCATCCCCAGATGAAAACTCCTCCATCTCTACAACCTGTTAATCCTCACTATCATCCCCAGATGAAAACTCCTCCATCTCTACATCCTGTTAATCCTCGCTATCATCCCCAGTAGAAAACTCCTCCATCTCTACAACCTGTGAATCCTCACTATCATCCCCAGAAGAAAACTCCATCTTTACAACCTGTTAATCCTCACTATCATCCCCAGATGAAAACTCCTCCATCTCTACATCCTGTTAATCCTCGCTATCATCCCCAGTAGAAAACTCCTCCATCTCTACAACCTGTAAATCCTCACCTGATTTTTCAATCTCTACCTTCCTCTTAGAAATAGAACATTCACCAACCCTTAAATTATTCCTCTTAATCCTCTGTACTTTGAAAACAGCTGCTTCATTTTCCATTGTTTCACTCTCCTCTTGAAATCCCCTTTCATTCTCCAGCACCCCCTCAGCGACCTCAATCGCAGTCACACCTACTACCCTCCCCGCCCTCTTTTCCCTGCTCTGCCACAACTTCCCCCATAGCCACATTGCTCTCCTTTCCTCTTTCTCCAACCAAATCTGCCCAGCTTCTCCCTTCTCCTGAACCCGTAGCCTGTTCATCCCTTCTCAGTGGTACTTTATCTGCACCAGCGCTAGAACTGCTACCGGGCTCTGAGCTCGTTCTCTGGACAATTACGTACCAAATGCCCCTCTCTTCCACACCCAAAGCATTTCTTTGATTCAGTAGAAGCGTAGAACACATAATCAAACCCATCGATCTTGAAACTGAACGCTAAATTCAGTTGGTCAGTGTCCTTCTTTAAAATCGTGCGCACCTGTTTCAGCAAAGGCAATTTGCATCCAAAAATAGCCTTTTTTTTATTGTAGAAACAAGTTGTCCATGACGAGAACTCTCTCTCCAACACTTCTTCTCTAACAAAAGGGGCACGTTAGAAAAGTACAACTTTCTTCGCCGGATTCATAAGAGAAAATACCAACGTCTGTGTCTTTTCAATAGAATCTAAGAATATTACCACAGCGCTACTCATCCTTGAGGCTGATTTTATGCTATCATACCCAATTATAGCTCCCATTGCTAAACTACATTCTTCCACCTGTCGCAGCGGGAATCTTCACTCCATGCCACCAACTAAGTTTTTCAAACTCTAAACCTCCACGAGTAGCCATTACAACCAGCTGCTCCCGCTGATTGCGGGAGAGAGAAACAACCTTAAATATCCCACCATCCCTATACCATCCCAGCTTAGTCATAGTGAGACATCATAACCTTAAAACAACTCAACTAATCAACTCAACTAATCAATATATATATATATATATATTTATACACACCAAAAAAGAAAGAAAGTCTGACAGACAGGAGAAACAGAATGAAACAGAAGAAAGAGGGAGAGAGAGAGAAAAAGAGAGAGAGTGACAGAGGGAGGAATACAAACCGACAGAGACTCACAGAGACTCAGACTCAAAACAGGCAGAATGTACCGAGACAGATAGACAGAGACAAGGAATCAAGGGATATGAGATGGAGAGACGGACTCACAGAGGAAGACAAGGGTTATGATTCTAATGTTTCTAGACACACTTACGTGTGTGTGTGTGTGTGTGTGTGTGTGTGTGTGTGTGTGTGTGTGTGTGTGTGTGTGTGTGTGTGTGTGTGTGTGTGTGTGTGTGTGCGTGTGTACACATCCAGTGTTATCTTGAGTTATAGGACCCTAAGTCCCTAAGTCTTGATTTAACACTGCAATATTGTGGGAAAATGTCACGGCTTAGATGGCAAACCTACTGGGACATAATGTGCAGTCAACACGAAAGGCAAAGCTATATTTATCCCAGCAAACACTTTTCATATATTCATTTCTAACGGATGTTGAGATCGTCATAGGAGACAATGGATGACTGTTTTTAGAAAAGCATGAAAGACATTTCATATAAGTCATGTAAAGACAGAGGGCATGGTTCCCTAGTGCACTACTTTTAACCAGAGCCCTTGTACACCATGAAACAGGGTTCCCTTTCGGATGTTTTTTAGTTGTCCATGGTGTGTTTCGTATCAAATAATATTCTCAGGCAGTGTTTGACCAAATAAATCGAATCAAATTACAATCAAAATGTATTAGTCCTGGTAAAAAAAGTCCCTGTTTTAGGTCAGTTAGGATCACCACTTCATTTTAAGAATGTGAAATGTCAGAATAATAGTAGAGAGAATGATTTATTTCAGCTTTTATTTCTTTCATCACATTCCCAGTGGGTTAGAAGTTTACATACACTCAATTAGTATTTAGTAGCATTGCCTTTAAATTGTTTAACTTGGGTCAAACGTTTCGGGTAGCCCTCCACAAGCTTCCCACAATAAGTGGGGTGAATTTTGGCCGATTCCTCCTGACAGAGCCAGCGTAACTGAGTCAGGTTTGTAGGCCTCCTGGCTCGCAGAACTTCTTTTTCAGTTCTGCCCACAAATATTCTACAGGATTGAGGTCAGGGCTTTGTGATGGCCACTCCAATATCTTGACTTTGTTGACCTTAAGCCATTTTGCCACAACTTTGGAAGTATGCTTGGGGTCATTGTCCATTTGGAAGACTTCCTGACTGATGTCTTGAGATGTTGCTTCAATATATCCACATAATTTTCCATCCATATAATGCCATCTATTTTGTGAAGTGCACCAGTCTCATGCAGCAAGGCATCCCCACAACATGATGCTGCCAACCCGTGCTTCACGGTTAGGATGGTGTTCTTTGGCTTGCAAGCCTCCCCCTTTTTCCTCCAAACATAAAGATGCCAAACATCTTTGTTTGTTTCATCAGACCAGAGGAAATTTCTCCAAAAAGTACGATCTTTGTCCCCATGTGCAGTTGCAAATCGTAGTCTGGCTTTTTTAATGGAGGTTTTGCAGCAGTGGCTTCTTCCATGCTGAGCGGCCTTTCAGGTTATGTTGATATAGGACTCGTTTTACTGTGGATATAGATACTTTTGTACCTGTTTCCTCCAGCATCTTCACAAGGTCCTTTCCTGTTGTTCTGGGATTGATTTGCACTTTTCACACCAAAGTACGTCCATTTCTAGGAGACAGAATGCGTCTCCTTCCTGAGCGGTATGACGGCTGCGTGGTCCCATGGTGTTTATACTGGCGTACTATTGTTTGTACAGATGAACGTGGTACCTTCAGGATTTTGGAAATTGCTCCCAAGGATGAACCAGACTTGTGGAGGTCTACAATTTATTTTCTGAGGTCTTGGCTGATTTATTTTGATTTTCCCATGATGTCAAGCAAAGAGGCACTGAGTTTGAAGGTAGGCCTTGAAATACATCCACAGGTACACCTCCAATTGACTCAAATTATGTAAATTAGCCTATCAGAAGCTTCTAAAGCCATGACATCCTTGTCTGGAATTCTCCAAGCTGTTTAAAGGCACAGTCAACTTAGTGTATCTAAACTTCTGACCCACTGGAATTGTGATACAGTGAATTATAAGTGAAATAATCTGTTTGTAAACAATTGTTGGAAAAATCACTTCTGTCATACACAAAGTAGATGTCCTAACCAACTGGCCAAAACTATAGTGTGTTAACAACAAATTTGTGGAGTGGTTGAAAAACGTGTTTAATGACTCCAACCTAAGTGTATGTAAACTTCCCACTTCAACTGTATTTGTCACGTGTGCCGAAGACAGTGAAATGCTTACTTACAAGCCCATGACCAACAATGCACGTTCAGCATGTGTCTAACTAAATGTTCTCCCTCCATTGGGGTAACTGAAGCAGTGAAGGGTGTGCGTTCATTGAGCATCATAGCTACTCTGACAGAAAGCTCCCAACTGAGATCCACATGGATCTGACACCCACTCACATGCCATACAATACACACACGTGTTACAGACACATTGAACACAAACACGCACGCATATGCACACACAACCGCACACACACACACACACACACACACACACACACACACACACACACACACACACACACACACACACACACACACACACACACAACCGCACACACACACACACCATGTGTCAGGCAGCAGCTGTAATCCCAGTCATATTCTTACGCCATGTTAATTAGACTAAAGTGTTGTTGTGGAGTTAAATGTTCCCATGTGGACTACTTATTTAGATTTTTAAGACGGCAGACGTCCGTCCGTATAAACCTCAACTTCAGCAAACCTCAACTTCCTGTTCTAAAGGACCAGGGATTTTTACAGTAAACACTTTAAAGACCCAAAACGCAATTTGAAATACAATATAATGTCAGTCTGCAGCCAGTAGACTAAATATCACAGAGTGGGCCTATGGTTTTTGTGGTGCATGTTGCCAGGCTCATAACTTTCACTGCGACTCTGCCACTGTTGCCACCGAGGCCCTAACCTGCACCTTAACCTCTATACCAGTGGTCTCCACATGACCTGCTCACCTCACAACAGAACCACACCATTGCATAGTTCATAGATGGGAGGTGTGTGCGTGCGTGTGTGTGTGTGTGTGTGTGTGTGTGTGTGTGTGTGTGTGTGTGTGTGTGTGTGTGTGTGTGTGTGTGTGTGTGTGTGTGTGTGTGTGTGTGTGTGTGTGTGTGTGTGTGTGTGTGTGTGTGGCTTCACTTTAAGGCTTTTAGGACCCTGGTATATAGAAACAGAAATGTGGCAACTCCCAGCTTGTGAAAGCCTGCAGTGGCATGGTCGGGTGGCTGGGTGGCATGGTCGGGTGGCACGGTCGGGGGGCTGGGGCACCAGAGGAACTGAAATGGCTTCTGACTACTGGCACCTAAATATGACTTTGTTTGCCCTCAAATTAATCCAAGATGGCTGACCTAAATATGACCAGCCTTAAAGCATTCTTAAGTAACAATGGTATTGTGGCCTGTGTTCGAGCTTAAAGTTGTCCTTAAACACAGATTTAGGATCAGATTACCCCACGCCCTTTACCTTAACCATAAAGACGAAGTCTGAATATCTGACGCTGGACCAGTGGATAAGGGTGACTTGTACCTTCTCTATGGGGCTGTTGATCATTAAAGCAGAAGACCATCGTGGTTTAACCCTAGTTAATACTGGAGGCGAGCTGGGATATTAACTTTCCTTTTCTGTAGGGGGCTTAACCCCCTCCTCCCCCCTCCTTTCTCTCCTCCCCCTCCCCCACCCCCTGACCTCTCTCTCTCTGTCAGTTAACTTCTAGGTGAGAGTCCCTAATGTCAAACACTGTCTGTGAAAACACAGCTCGGAGATTAGCACTGATGAACTCTGGTGTGGCAAATGTGGTTTCAATGTTGATTCGACATTGGTTCAACATTACAGATAACCAGGTGACCATTAACTAACAGATAAGCGTGCGTAAGTGGACAAACGTTGATCTAACGTTACATAACCCACAGGGCTTAACATTATCCTAACTTTTCCCTTGACACAACCAGATACCAATCAACCGTTGCTCTCCAAATGGAAAAGCTTTTAAAAAATCCTGAGACACAGTCACATCAGAAAGGTGTCAAATGGAAAGGATAAGGAACGCGTGAGTGAGCCGCTGAAAGAGAGAAAGAGTGAGACTTAATGATGGCAATGTGATAACTCCTAAAACGAGGGGAAAATTTAAATCAGCTCCGCCATCACATTAAGTCTGCGGGAGAGAGAAACGGTTTTCTGCTGCGGCAGCATTCACTCACTTATTAGGTGAGGAGAGATGGATGGAGAGAGAGAGTGAGTCGATGGAGGGGAGAGAGTGATGAGAGCATGAACACAAAAGGGCTACAAATAAATAAAGACGAGAGAGAGACAGAGAGAGAGAGCTGAAAGAGGTAGAACTAACAGCATTAACAGAAAATGCAAAGAGAAAGAAAGAAGAAAGAGCCCATAGAGCCTAGAGGTTCAAACCAAAGTCATTTGAACAGCTATTGTGAATATATTTTTTGCCTCTCCTGTTGCTCTTTGGGGAGACAGCGACATTTTTAAGGCATATTTTATTATGGGTGGTGGGTTAGGGTTTTTCCCAGGAAACAACATTACTGACTGGTAGCCTGCTGACAGCTGGTCCTCTCTACAGCTACTGAAAATAAGAAATACTACTTGAAATGATGGTCTGTATGTGTGTGTGTTGGGGAGGGAGGGGGGGGGGGGGTGCACATACAGTACCAGTCAAAAGTTTGGACAAACCTAATTTCAGGGTTTTTCTTTATATTTGCTATTTTCTAATAATAGTGAAGACATCAAAATACATATGGTATCATGTAGTAACCAAAAAAGTGTTAAACAAATCAAAATATATTTTATATTTGAGATTCTTCAAATCAAGTTGCCTTGATGACAGCTGTGCACACAGCAGAGGGGTGTATGATAATAACTGGTACTGAGGGAAACCTGGTGGCCTCCACATCGCATCACATCACAAACTGCAACCACTACAGTACAGAAGAACATAACACATGCAACATTTAAACACAGTTTGACTGAGATTCAATGCAGTGCCACTGGCTCTGTCCAGTAGGGAAACCTATTTCTGATATAGTGCACTGTATCGGGAATAGGGTGCCATTTCAGATTCATTATTTAGAGAGAGTTTTAAAGTGTGATTCACTGCAGTGCCTCAGGCCCATTCAGGCCCATGTGGAGAGAGAGTTAAGGTCCTCCAAACCAAAAAAGATTCTGGGCCTAGTTGGTCAGAAAAAATGAAAAACTCTGGGTCCTGGTTGGTCAGAAAAAATGAAAAACTATGGGTCCTGGTTGGTCAGGAAAAGGGAAAAACTCTGCGTCCTGGTTGGTCAGGAAAAGGGAAAACTCTGGGTCCTGGTTGGTCAGGAAAAGGGAAACACTCTGGGTCCTGGTTGGTCAGGAAAAATAAACAACTCTGGTTCCTGTTTGGTCAGGAAAAGGGAAAAACTATGGGTCCTGGTTGGTCAGGAAAAACTCTGGGTCCTGGTTAGTCAGGAAAAAATCTGGGTCCTGGTTGGTCAACAATACATGTTGATGAATAACTTAACATTTAGGGAAATTGGATGTACTGAAAGTCAGAGTCATACCAATCCTAGTTTCGTGTGTACCGTAAAGTGAACATGAGTGTGTGTGTGAGGGAGTTATTAAGAACATACTCTTGATGACCAAAAGTATGTGGACACCTGCTCGTCGAACATCTCATTCTAAAATCATGGGCATTAATATGGAGTTGGTATAACAGCCTTCACTCTTCTGGGAAGGATTTCCACTAGATGTTGGAACATTTTTTGCAGGGATTTGCTTCCATTCAGCCACAAGATCATTAGTGAGGTACAGATGTTGGGCGATTAGGCCTGGCTCGCAGTCGGCATTCCAATTCGTCACAAAGGTGTTCAATGGGGTTGAGGTCAGGGCTCGGAGCAGGCCAGTCAAGTTATTCCACACCCCGTCACCTCCACACATCATGCTGAAACAGGAAAGGGCCCAAACTGTTGCCACAAAGTTGGAAGCACAGAATTGTCCAGAATGTTATTGTATGCTGTAACGTTAAGATTTTCCTTCACTGGGGCCTAGCCCAAACCACGAAAAACAGCTCCAGACCATTAGTCCTTCACCACCAAAATTTACAGTTGGTGCTATGCATTGGGGCAGGTAGCGTTATCCTGGCATCTGCCAAACCCAGATTCACCCGTCGGACTGCCAAATGGTGAATACATCACTCCAGAGAATGCGTTTTCACAGCTCCAGAGTCCAATGGGGGCGAGCTTTACACCACTCAAATCAATGCTTGGCATTGCAAATGGTGATCTTAAGCTTGTGTGCTGCTGCTCGGCCATGGAAACCCATTTCATGAAGCTCCCAACTAACAGTTCTTGTGCTGACGTTGCTTCCAGAGGCAGTTTGGAAGTCAGTAGTGAGTGTTTCAACAGAGGACAGACCATTTTTACTTGCTACCCGCTTCAGCACTTAGCGTTCCCATAGTGTGAGCTTGTGTGACCTACCACTTCACGGCTGAGCCATTGTTGCTCCTAAACGACGTTTCCACTTCACAATAACAGCACTTACAGTTGACCGGGGCAGCTCTAGCAGGGCAGAAATTTGACAAACTTACTTGTTGGAAAGGTGGCAACCTATGACGGTGCCGCGTTGAAAGTCACTGAGCTCTTCAGTGCGGCCATTCTACTGCCAATGTTTGTCTATGGAGATTGCATGGCTGTGTGCTCGATGTTATACACCTGTCAGCAACGGGTGTGGCTGAAATAGCCGAATCCACTAATTTGAAGAGTTGTCCACATACTTTTGTATACATAGTGTATGATAGGAAGACCTGATAAAAATATATCTGTGTGTCAGTGTTTAGGCGTGTGAGATAAACAGGCAGAAAATGTACCTCTTTTTTGTAACACACACACACATCCTCCACCCCTCACTAGCCACCCTCCCCCCGTTCTCGTGGGTGCCGGAGTGAGAAATTACATTTTTCTGATGAGAAACTTTTTCCTTCCTTCCTTAGCCTCCTCCTCCTCCTCCTCCTCCTCCTCCTCCTCTCTATTCTTTAATTTATTCACTTATTTATCAACTATTAATTTATTCAGTGGGAGAAATGAGCAGTTGTGCGGTCATGTGTTCTCACTGCTGTCAACATACACATAAAGATG
Source organism: Oncorhynchus clarkii lewisi (assembly GCF_045791955.1). NCBI lineage: Eukaryota > Metazoa > Chordata > Actinopteri > Salmoniformes > Salmonidae > Oncorhynchus > Oncorhynchus clarkii. Next base: position 18,967,279 of record NC_092155.1, read on the forward strand.
AGGATCGGAGAGGGACAAGTTAGCAAAACATACACACACACACACACACACACACACACACACACACACACACACACACACACACACACACACACACACACACACACACCACACACACACACACACACACACACACACACACACACACACACACACACACACACACACACACACACAAACGAGTATACAAACAATGCCACAAGCGCACAGGCATTCACACACACACACACACACACACCACACACACAAACGAGTATACAAACAAGGCCACACACGCACAAGCATTCACACACACACACATGTACACAATATGTCTGCGTGCTTGTGTGTGTGTGTCGCAGTATCCATCAAATAGGGATGACAACATGACTACCCCTGAATATTCAACAACGATCCCCATGGCTCAAAACTGATGCAATGTAAGAAATCTGTGTCATATCCTTATTCAGAGTTATACATCTTTACTGTCAAACACACACACACACACACACACACACACACACACACACACACACACACACACACACACACACACACACACACACACACACACACACACACACACACACACACACACACACACACAGACACACAGACACACAGACACACACACACAGGGGACCATAAAGATTAGCATTCATATCCAGTTAGAGCTGCCCCGGTCAACTGTAAGTGCTGTTATCGCTCAAGGTCCTAAACGATATCATAACCGCCATCGATAAAAGACAGTACTGTGCAGCCGTCTTCATCGACCTGGCCAAGGCTTTCGACTCTGTCAATCACGGCATTCTTATCGGCAGACTCAACAGCCTTGGCTTCACAAATGACTGCCTCGCCTGGTTCACCAACTACTTCTCTGATAGAGTTCAGTGTATCAAATCGGAGGGCCTGTTTTCCGGACTTCTGGCAGTCTCTGTGGGTGTGCTACAGGGTTCAATTCTCGGGCTGACTCTTTTCTCTGTATGCATTAATGATGTCACTCTTGCTGCTGGTGATTCTCTGATCCACCTCTACGCAGACGACACCATTCTGTATACCTCTGGCCATTCTTTGGACACTGTGCTAACAAACCTCCAAACGAGCTTCAACGCCATACAACACTCCTTCTGTGGCCTCCAACTGCTTTTAAATGCTAGTAAAACTAAGTGCATGTTCTTCAACCGATTGCTGCCTGCACCTGCCCGCCCGACTAGCATCACTACTCTGGGCGGTTCTGACTTAGAATATGTAGACAACTACAAATACCTAGGTGTCTGGTTAGACTGTAAACTCTCCTTCCAGACTCACATGAAGCATCTCCAATCCAAAATTAAATCTAGAATCGGCTTCCTATTTTGCAACAAAGCCTTCTGCTGCCAAACATACCCTCGTAAAACTGACTATCCTACCAATCCTTGACTTCGGTGATGTCATTTACAAAATAGCCCCAACACTCTACTCAGCAAACTGGATGTTGTCTATCACAGTGCCATCTGTTTTGTCACCAAAGCCCCATATACTACCCACCACTGCGACCTATATATTCTCATTGGCTGGCCCTCACTACATAAGTCTTTGCTAGGTAAAGCCCCGCCTCATCTCAGCTCACTGGTCACCATAGCAACACCCGTAGCACGGGCTCCAGTAGGGGTATATTTCACTGGTCATCCCCAAACCCAACACTTCCTTTGGCCGCCTTTCCTTCCAGTTCTCTGCTGCCAATGACTGGAACTAATTGCAAAAATCTCTGAAGCTGGAGTCTTATATCTCCCTCTCTAACTTAAAGCATCAGCTGTCAGAGCAGCTTACCGATCACTGTACCTGTACACAGCCCATCTGTAAATAGCCCAACCAACTACCTCGTCCCCATATTATTACTTACCTTCTTGCTATTATGCACCCCAGTATCTCTACTTGCACATCATCATCTGCACATCTATCACTCCGGCGTTAATGCTAAATTGTAATTATTTTGGCTCAATGGCCTATTTATTGCCTTTCCTCCTTACTCTTTTACATTTGCACACACTGTACATGTATTTTTCTGTTTTTCTTTTATTTTGTGTTATTGACTGTACGTTTGTTTATGTGTAACTCTGTGCTGTTGTTGTTTTTGTCGGACTGCTTTGCTTTATCTTGGCCAGGTCGCAGTTGTAAATGAGAACTTGTTCTCCACTGGCCTACCTGGTTAAATAAAGGTTAAATAAAAATTAAAAATAAGTAAATAATATCTAGTATTCCAAGTTTATAACTTCATGTTTGTATAACAGTTATAAAGTTAAGTATTAGTTGGACCCAAGTCTAGTACCTCAATCATTAAGTTGACAGTTCTAGCGATCTATCCCAACCACACACAACAGCTCCATGCACTAGACCAGATCCCCCAGTAGCCCAGTCTTTATGACCACCAACACACATCACCTGCTGGGTGTTATTGTGATGTATGTATATATTTCCTTTTCACGCTGCACAAAAATTGCCCTTAGGTGACGATACAGATCTATTGAATTGAATTGAGTTCATACCCCATTCCCCAGACACATGCTGACGCATTGCTCCCTCACCTACGCCTGTCTCCCAACCATCCAGCCAACCAACTTGCCAGCCAGCTTGCCAGCCAGCCAGCCAGCCAGCCAGCCAGCCAGCAAACCAGCAAGCCAGCCAACCAGTCAGCCAGCAAGCCAACCAACCAGCCAGCCAGCTAGCCAGCCAGCCAGCCAGCTAGCCAGCCAGCCAACCAGCCA
>NC_092155.1:18975001-19062501 GCF_045791955.1 Oncorhynchus clarkii lewisi
GTAGGGCTAGCACCTTAATGCTTCTTTCCCCAGGGATCCTGGGTGGGGTCCTGGCTAGCTTAGGGGAGAGACAAGAGAGGGATGTTGGGGGGTCGCAGGGAAAAAACAGGAGATACAGGAAGGGACAGGGGCGATACAAGGTGGAGACAGGGGGAGACAGGAGGGGGAGCAACAGGGTGGACGGCAGGGGAGAAATAGGGGGAGATGTAGTTGGGGGATAATGCTCTTGGCACTAAAGCCTCATTAGGAGTCTCCTCCCCAGCCAGCACCACTACCACTATCCCCTCCAGCTGGAGCCACTGACTGACAGACTGGCAGACTGGCACTTAAATGCCCAGGTGGCACAGGAAACCCTGGAACCAGGCCCAGACTGGCAGGGGTATGGCGCAGACACACACAAGTGTGAATACACACACAAACACACACACGCACGCACGCACACACAGACACACACACACACAGACACACACACAGACACACACACACAGACAGACATGTTCACGAATGCAAAGGCGCAAAGGCAGAAAGGCAGGCAGGCACACACAATAAATCCAAACACTCAACCACATACTCCCCACCTTCTCACAATTAACACTGGGCCCATAGCTGGAGGCACCAGAGGAAATTAGGTTTTGGTGGAGGTGGGGGGGGGGTTGAAAGGGGGAGAAGGATTAGGGAGGTGGTGGGGGTTATGGTTGGGAGAGGAAATATAATGTGTGGTATGAAACGATGAACCCAAGTCAGGTAATCACTATGTGCTGTTCCCACACTTCCCTTGATGTCTGACTGTCTGTGTGCGTGTGTGTGTGTGTGTGCGTGTGTGTCTGTGTGTGTGTGTGTCATTTCTCTATCACTATCCCTCTTTCTCATCTCTCTCTCGCCCCCTCTCCCCTCTCCCCTCTTCCTAATACTGAAACCAGGAGGTAGTTCATCTGTGGCTGTTGTGCTGTCATGCTCAGTTAACCTGATATATGACTTGACACCAGACAAGAAGAGAGAGAGGGGAATTAAAACAGAGAGGATCAACACTCAACCCGGCTGTCCTGTCCAGGAGAAGTTTTTTCTGGTGTTGCTTATCCTCACCTGTTTACACTTACTGTCACTTAGATGACTTCATTCGTTCATCTACCCTCCAAGATACTTAGTCTTGAATGGTAGGTGGATTGTTCTTTTCGGGTGCGTAAGAAGTGCATTGTATAAAGAGATTTTCAAAATAGGCACATTTGAAAACATGGTAAAACTTTTGTACCATTTCTAAATAGAACTATTCCTATTATATAGTTCAATATCATTGGATCACGTGTTCTATACTATTTATCTGAACCCTATTATTACTGGTGTGAGAGTGAATTGGCCAGTGCCTACTGCATGTGGATCTTTCCAGAAACTAGGGTACCAGTGAGGATTTCCTACACTGGACAACTTGTTACAGCTGTTGATAAGTCATTCATAATAATCTGACCATTTTCTTATTATTATTATATCATAACTATATACAATTAAATTCACAACTTGATTTAAAACCTGTTTAAACCTTTATTCTGGTCTTGTCGGATTTGTACTTTTCTGTGCTTACATTTGCGGCAGTGTAAATTGTCCTTATATCATGTAATAATTATTAATCCGTTAAATTAGACACTGAAATTGAAACCTGGGCCTACATAAAGCTGTCCCAACACCTTACCACAAACTGTTAGGGCCTACATAAAGCTGTCCCAACACCTTACCACAAACTGTGAGGGCCTACATAAAGCTGTCTCAACACCTTACCACAAACTGTTAGGGCCTCCATAAAGCTGTCCCAACACCTTACCACAAACTGTTAGGGCCTACATAAAGCTGTCCCAACACCTTACCACAAACTGTTAGGGCCTACATAAAGCTGTCCCAACACCTTACCACAAACTGTGAGGGCCTACATAAAGCTGTCTCAACACCTTACCACAAACTGTTAGGGCCTCCATAAAGCTGTCCCAACACCTTACCACAAACTGTTAGGGCCTACATAAAGCTGTCCCAACACCTTACCACAAACTGTTAGGGCCTCCATAAAGCTGTCCCAACACCTTACCACAAACTGTTAGGGCCTCCATAAAGCTGTCCCAACACCTTACCACAAACTGTTAGGGCCTACATAAAGCTGTCCCAACACCTTACCACAAACTGTTAGGGCCTCCATAAAGCTGTCCCAACACCTTACCACAAACTGTTAGGGCCTACATAAAGCTGTCCCAACACATTACCAAAAACTGTAGGGCCTCCAACACCTTACCACAAACTGTTAGGGCCTACATAAAGCTGTCCCAACACCTTACCACAAACTGTGAGGGCCTACCTCCCAACACCTTACCACAAACTGTTAGGGCCTCCATAAACTGTTCCAACACCTTACCACAAACTGCTAGGGGCCTGTCCCAACACCTTACCACAAACTGTTAGGGCCTCCTAAAGCTGTCCCAACACCTTACCACAAACTGTTAGGGCCTCCATAAAGCTGCCCCAACACCTTACCACAAACTGTTAGGGCCTCCATAAAGCTGTCCCAACACCTTACCACAAACTGTTAGGGCCTACATAAAGCTGTCCCAACACCTTACCACAAACTGTTAGGGCCTACATAAAGCTGTCCCAACACCGTACCACAAACTGTTAGGACCTACATAAAGCTGTCCCAACACCTTACCACAAACTGTTAGGGCCTACATAAAGCTGTTCCAACACCTTACCACAAACTGCTAGGGCCTACATAAAGCTGTCCCAACACCTTACCACAAACTGTTAGGGCCTACATAAAGCTGTCCCAACACCTACCACAAACTGTGAGGGCCTACATAAAGCTGTCCCAACACCTTACCACAAACTGTTAGGGCCTACATAAAGCTGTCCCAACAGCAGAGTGTACTGTAGCATACATAAAGGGGGCATATAAGCAGCCAATGATAGCTCTTACAATATTCAATGATTACATATTTCAAAAACAGGTTATAGGCTACATGTGCACCACCAACTCATAAAAGTAGGCAAAATTAAGAGGTGAAAATAGATCAAATTATTAGGGTGAGGCACATGGGCTACTAACAGTTTACTACACAACATACACTTTGTATTACTTTCTTAGCTACAGTATACATACCTCCCTGGCATATTACATCATTTATGCATTAGCATACAAACATTTTTTGTATGCTGTGTTCACTTGAACAGGAAGGTAGCGTGGCGGTCCTTGTGGGCAAATATTGTCATCAAACTTTGTCAACAAAGTCTGGCAATATTCAGGTTGTAGCTCTTGAAAGAGGCCCGAGTTACCGATTTACAATTCCCGAGTTCCCAGTTGTCTTGAACTCACAGTTAGCCACTGATTCCTTCCAAACCACTCATTGTTGAATTTGCGATTTTCAACTTGTTGTGTAATGTTGATATCCAATGGCCGAGGAGCACCGATACATTTTATCTATAATTTCTCTTTATTATTTATCTTCATATGACAAGGATTAAAAATAATTTGGCAGTAGATTGTCGACTTGATTCATGATGATGACTGCTAGCTAATCAAAGCTACTGTAGATATAACGTGATTTGACGTCATTTCATCTGTGGCCAATGACCTTGAGCCTTCTTGGATGGGCACTTCTAAGGTAACTCTTTGGCAGCACTCAAGGGACTGACATTTTTCGAAGTCTACCCTTAGAATTGGTGATGTCGTAGTGTCCCCATGAGTGACAGAACACTGAGCCAATCACGGCTCATCGCTCCATATTTTCTGCTGTCTTGCCCGACCACCACAGAAAGCAGTGAGCTAGGCTGAAACACCTGCATTTTTGAGCTGCCTTACTCAAGAAATCCGGCTTTATTAACACAATGGTATATATATATATTTTTTTTACATTGTTTGCAAACTGATATGTGACATGTATTAATGCCAAAATAACATGCAAAACAGGCAAGCCCCCCAAAAATAATAATACATATTGATTTTTTATTTTTGCAAAAAAATTGGGGCTCAAAACAGGTGGCTGAATGATGGGTCGTCACTGAGTGTGTAGGACAGACTATTGTGTAGGACAGACTATTGTGTAGGACAGACTATTGTGTAGGACAGACTATTGTGTAGGACAGACTAGTGTGTAGGACAGCCTATTGTGTAGGACAGACTAGTGTGTAGGACAGACTATTGTGTAGGACAAACTATTGTGTAGGAAAGACTATTGTGTAGGACAGACTAGAGTGTAGGACAGACTATTGTGTAGGACAGACTAGTGTGTAGGACAGACTATTGTGTAGGACAGACTATTGTGTAGGACAGACTAGTGTGTAGGACAGACTATTGTGTAGGACAGACTATTGTGTAGGACAGACTAGTGTGTAGGACAGACTATTGTGTAGGACAGACTAGTGTGTAGGACAGACTAGAGTGTAGGACAGACTATTGTGTAGGACAGACTAGTGTGTAGGACAGACTAGTGTGTAGGACAGACTATTGTGTAGGACAGACTAGTGTGTAGGACAGACTATTGTGTAGTACAGACTAGTGTGTAGGACAGACTATTGTGTAGGACAGACTATTGTGTAGGACAGACTATTGTGTAGGACAGACTAGTGTGTAGGACAGACTAGTGTGTAGGACAGACTATTGTGTAGGACAGACTATTGTGTAGGACAGACTAGTGTGTAGGACAGACTATTGTGTAGTACAAACTAGTGTGTAGGACAGACTATTGTGTAGGACAGACTATTGTGTAGGACAGACTAGTGTGTAGGACAGACTATTGTGTAGGACAGACTAGTGTGTAGGACAGACTAGTGTGTAGGACATACTATTGTGTAGGACAGACTAGTGTGTAGGACAGACTAGTGTGTAGGACAGACTATTGTGTAGGACAGACTAGTGTGTAGGACAGACTAGTGTGTAGGACAGACTAGTGTGTAGGACAGACTAGTGTGTAGGACAGACTATTGTGTAGGACAGACTATTGTGTAGGACAGACTAGTGTGTAGGACAGACTATTGTGTAGGACAGACTAGTGTGTAGGACAGACTAGTGTGTAGGACATACTATTGTGTAGGACAGACTAGTGTGTAGGACAGACTAGTGTGTAGGACAGACTATTGTGTAGGACAGACTAGTGTGTAGGACAGACTAGTGTGTAGGACAGACTAGTGTGTAGGACAGACTATTGTGCAGCACCCAACTATTCCTATTCATTATTATGGATATAATGACATGAGATTTGATAGTGGGTTTATTCACAACATGATCTGTTAATGAAATAACACGACAAAGACATTTTGTTGTCCATGTTACACCTGCAATTTTAAACAATACATGGGACTTGAAGTAGCCTACTTGAGCTTGAATTTGGAGCTCAGAAATTCAAGTACTGGAATAGGCCTACTTTGAAAATCTACAATTTCCTCAATTTGGTGCTTGTAGCCAATTTATGTTCTCCTTCTCCCTTATAATTATCTGTGACTTCATTTTTGATCCATTTTTGTGAGAGATGTGGCCAATTTCGTTTGTTTCCCTCTGATTCAATTGAAGGGTGTTGTGCTACTCTGTTGCGGTAAAACCATGTGCGGTTAATATGAGGACGACAACATCTGTTGGCTTCAACTTGTCTTTCCATACAAATCCTCCAGTTAAAAAAGGAAATTGTTTTTTGGTCCCTTTCTCATTATAAAAACAGCTATGGTGAGATTCAAATGGCTGTATTATGTGTCCCTTCGTCGGCCACATAGGATACAGAAAAATCACATACATCCAGTCTATTTCGTCAGGCCACATTATTGTCCACATTATTCTGACATATTTTAAAATGTAATAATACTTTGACTATCAATGCATAGGCAAGACCTACAATTTAATTCATTTTAAAGTGGTAATGGCCTACTTTTCTGTCACTATTTGCATGCTTTTTTGGGGAGTGGGGGTTCTGTATGAGGCCCTATATATACATTTATATAGATAATACAATTGTATAACATTCAGGTCATTGAAAATGCTTGGAAAAAGTCCCCGAAAGTCCTTGAATTTGACTTGTATGAGCCCTGCTTAAAGAATGTATAGTCCCAGGTTTATGTTGTTGTATCGGTGGACTTATGGGACCTTTTTATTCCTCAAAGTACATATGTGGAACTGCATGAAAATCCTTTTAATTTTGAAATGTTGGCCCCATTGTTCATAGAAAAACCCATGTATGGCTGGTCTTGTGGGGCTGTTCTTGGGAAGGCCATACTGCTGGCCTGGCCAGTGTCCTGACTGACTGACAATCATGCTGTGTCCCTATACCCCCCCCCCCTCCACACACACACACTTCCCTCCCCCCATGCCTCTTGGTGACAGATGGGCACTGTGTATAACAGGAGGGTCATTAGGTCACATACACATGGGGAGAGGAGGGGTAAAGAGGGGGGGTACATTTGGGCATGACAGGGGTGGGGTGAGGCAGGTTTAGTCATGGTGTGGAGGTGGGCAAATGGGGAGGGGGGGTTGGCATGAGGGGTGTTGGAGAGGTGTTGAAGAAGGGTAACAGGGGGGCAACCTTAGTCATGGTTAGGGGTAAATAAGTAGATTGGGGGGGGGGCAGATTTGGAGACGAGGGGGGATAGGGGGTAAGGGAAATAGGGGAAATTGTTTGCCAACCCCCTACTGCTGTGCCTCTGAGTAACAGACATGAAGTATGGCGTTGTGTGCGTGAATGTGTGTCGTGTCGTGTGTGTCGTTGGTGTGTGGCTCAGTTGGCAGAGCATGGTGCTTGCACACACCAGGGTTGTGGGTTCGTTTCCCATGGGGGAAATAACACAGAAATGTATGAACTCACTGTAAGTTGCTCTAGATAAAAGCATCTGCTAAATAACTAAAGTGTAAAATGTGTGTGCATGACTCTGTGTGTTTGTAGTTGTTACTCTGTGTCTATGAGATAAAGGCCTAGGGGCATGCTCATCAATGCAGATTTGCATAATGAAATTCCCTCTCTGTATCTCACAGCCAGAGGGAAAAACAAGGCCCTTAACCAACCCTTCAAAACACCTATGTGCATGAAACAACGAGAGAAAACCACTGTTTCTCATACTCCACGTGACAGCTATACACAAAGGCCTTTGGTGTATGTGTGTCCTGTCCTCTGTGCCTCCCCATCTCACTCAACTCTGGACCTTGAAGCCAGTTCCATTGCTTTTAAACAAAATTGTTCCCCTCTAATCAGGGACTGATTTAGACCTGGGACTATAGGTGGATGCAATTCATTGTCAGGTAGAACAGGCAAACCAGCATGTTCCGGAAATCGAAGGGTAAGTGTTGAACACCTCTGCCCTATAGGATGGCAAATCGCTCCTCTATTATTGCCCCTGTGTGAGTGCTATAGACAGATATATCAATGAGGGTCTGAGAAATAATTGGCTGTCAGGAGTACATCTTTGCCGTCCAAATAAAAACCGTCAATATTGATCATTTACTTGACCGGGCAAGCGCCGACAAAAAGATGCATCAATATCAGACAAAGTCCCGTACCCCTCCAAACATTCAACCTCCAGCTGCGTACCATGGTACGTATGGTACCATGGTACCTAGCACCATGGTCAGCGCACTCTCAAATGTTGTTTTTTGCCATCGTTGTAAGCCTGCCACACACACACTGCACAATACATTTATTAAACAGAAGAATGAGTGTGTAATGAATACTCAGGGAGAAAAAGGTGTAGATTCACGCGCAGAGCGCGGCAGGTGTTTATTTCGCAGGAGGCAGGAATCGTGGTCACAGGCAGGCAATGGTCATACACAGGCAGGCAATGGTCATACACAGGCAGGCAATGGTCATACACAGGTAGGCAATGGTCATACACAGGTAGGCAATGGTCATGATATCACATTTGACATTGTCCGTAAGCTTGAGTTCATTGGCACACAAAATAATCATACAATCACGGAAAGATATGAGATCTGTGTGTTGTCCTTGTTAATGCCGATTCAAAAACATGAGCTGGCGCACACCCAGAAAAAATAGTGTGTGTGGAGGTGCTGACTAACGGTGAATAAGCTATAAACTATCAAAATAAAGAAAGTTGCACACTCCATGTATAATCTCCCAGCAATTTAATGGGCGTTTCGGTGTGCCTTCCTCAGGGTGTTATTGCAGACAGAGAAGAGCTCCAACTTCTTAATCATAGCCTCAATTTTGTCCCACACATTGAATGTAGTTGCGGAGGTTTCTCTGTAATCCTAGATTCAGATCATTCAGGCGAGAAAAAAACATCACCCAGATAGGCCAGTTGTGTGAGAAACTCTTCATCATACAAGTTGTCAGAAAAAAAATTGCGTCAATACTTTGCCCCTTGATAACCAGCACACTTCTGTAGGTTGTAAAAGTGTTATATGGTCGGTGGATGCTGCAGTGTACCCAAGTGGCTTCTCGAGCAACTGCTTGCATGCGTGTTACCACTCCACTATGTCTCCCTGTCATTGCTATTGCGCCATTGGCTACATACGGACCGTTAGTGGAATTCCCGCGAGAGAGTAACGGTTATTGTGATTGGATGTTCATTATTTGACTAGGCTACCTGTATTTGACATTGTGTTGTTATTTCGCTGAACAAGGCTATTCAGGAGAGAGAAAAAACTCACCCAAATGTATAGCCCCGTTGGAAAATATAAATGGAATGTTTGAAAATGTGAAGAATTATAATTATGTTTTCAAACATTTGTATTTGGCGTAATCCTGACGGCATTGCGAATACCCTAGTTTGGATATACCTGCGATAAAGTATCCGAGTGAGCAAAACAGCGCCCCTCTGTCTTTCTATGTGTAGCCCATGTATCTGATGCTGTATGGCCAAAAAGAGTATGGCATGTCAGCATCATATACATTTTAGGACAGAGGGGTGATGTTTCTCTCGCTCCGATGCTTTCTCCTACTTGGAATTGAAGGAAAGTTGGCAGGTGCAGTGCACTTTTCGGATCCTGGAATTATTTTGGACAAATGTTTTAAGGTAAGGTGTTTTAAACTTTTTATTTTATTTTTAATTACACTTAAATTACATCTTTACTATAATACCCATGAAAATAATTGTGTGAAACAAAGGTGCCCCCCTATGGAAATCAAATGTCTGTCCAACAGATTCCGGCCCGGATGTGTGTGTGTCTGTACGCTTGTGTGTGTATTTGTATGCCATGTCTGCCTGTGTGTGGGGATGTATTCATGTCTGAATGCCTGTGTGTGTGTGCGTGTGCGTGTGTGTGCTTGCGTGCGTGTGCGTGCGTGTGCGTGCGAAGGCCTCAGTCGTGTGTGAGTATCAGTGCATTAGAGCATCACAGTCAAATCAGTGTATCTCTCACCATAGATGAAAGCAGACTAGGATGTCTGCATGTTTAAGAGACAGGAAGCCCCATATCGCTAGTGTGTGTCTGCATGTTTAAGAGACAGGAAGCTCCATATCGCTAGTGTGTGTCTGCATGTTTAAGAGACAGGAAGCCCCATATCACTAGTGTGTGTTGTAATATAGCAGGGATCACCTGAAAGGAAAGGAGGAGAGATAACGGGTCGATAGGTGAAAGGGCAAGGAAGGAGAGAGGGAGGAAAAGGAGAGAGGGAGTGAGGAGAAGAAAAGAGGGACACATTTTCTCTGCAAAGAAACCTGGTAGCTGTTGTATGAGCAAATAGAGAGAGGGGGGGGGGGGGATACAGTGGCAGAATACCTGATCACTGTGACTGACCCAAAATTAAGGAAATCTTTGACTATGTACAGACTCAGTGAGCATAGCCTTGCTATTGAGAACGGCCACCGAAGCCAGACCTGGCTCTCAAGAGAAGACAGGCTATGTGCTCACTGCCCACAAAATGAGGTGGAAACTGAGCTGCACTTCCTAACCTCCTGCCAAATGTATGACCATATTAGAGACACATATTTCCCTCAGATTATACAGATACACAAATACCACAATATGCCATCACGGCAGCAAGATGTGTGACCTGTTGCCACAAGAAAAGGCCAGTGAAGAACAAACACCATTGTAAATGCAACCCATATTTATGTTTATTTATTTTCCATTTTGAACTTTCACTATTTGCATGTCATTACAACACTGAGTGTGAGTGTAATGTTTACTGTTCATTTATATCGTTTATTTCACTTTTGTTTATTACCTATTTCAGAGAAAGAGAGAGAGACCATGAAGGAAAGAGAGAGAGAGAGAGAGAGACCATGAAGGAAAGAGAGAGAGAGAGAGAGAGAGAGAGAGAGAGACCATGAAGGAAAGAAAGAGAGAGAGAGAGAGAGAGAGAGAGACCATGAAGGAAGATAGAGAGAGAGAGAGAGAGAGAGAGAGAGAGAGAGATAGAGAGAGAGAGAGAGAGACCATGAAAAGAGAGAGAGAGAGAGAGAGAGAGAGAGAGAGAGAGAGAGAGAGAGAGAGACCAGAGAGAGAGAGAGAGAGAGAGAGAGAGAGAGAGAGAGAGAGAGACCACGAAGGAAGGAAAGAGAGAGAGGGCTAGTAAAGGAGGAGAGGATGGGGGAAGGAGAGGCAGGAGTGACGGGTAAGTTGAGTTTTGGTGACTGTGAAAGCGTCAGAAAGAAAAAGTGTCTTTCAAACCATTGTGGAGAAGGAGAGAGGGAGGTGGATAGAAAGAAGGGAAAAAACGTAGGGGGGCTACATACAAAGACCACCTGTTTCACTCTGGAAATAAACCCCCCAAAAATACATTCTGTCATCTCAACAAACAAAATCAAAAGCATTCAGCAAAACAAAAACAAAGAACTCCACCATTTGACTGGTTTTAAGAACCTTTTACTGGAGAACGTACTACAGAACCTTTCATTTTGGTAAGGAGAAAACAAAGGTAAGAGGGCCCCTTGAATGCCGACAATTACACAAATGGGTTTTCGAAGGTGCTCTTTGGAGGGAGCTCAAACACACTTCGTCAAATCTCCAGGGCCGAGCACTATAGTTACAGAGTCTCTCTGGATTTAAATGGCTGTTTTTCCACTCATACTATAGAACGTTTCATTTTGGGGTGAGTTTGTTCTACTACCACTGAGCAGAGTGCATAACCTTCATCACTTTAGATACTCTTGTCGTGACATTACAAAAGCACCCTTCCCTCTGGACAATCCATCCTTTTACAACAGTATGCCGCCCTGGGCTTTCAAAGCAAAATCCTAACAACACCCCCATCTTCCCCACCTCAAAACACACACACCCGCATCTTAGGGCAAAGCGTGACCAACACCTTTGTCTGTAGCCCAGCTGCAGAATATGAGGCGTCGCTCCTCCCCTCACACACACACTTGTACGGATGAACGTGCATGTGCGCACACACACACACACACACACACACACACACACACACACACACACACACACACACACACACACACACACACACACACACACACACACACACACACACACACACACACACACACACACACCAACCTATTGAATGAGTACTGAGGCAGTGTGGGGTTCTGACAGTACTGATGTCATTGGTACAGTGAGTCATTGGTCCCCTCTGCTCCACAGGCCCCTTGCCCACCACAGCCAGCTCACTCACTTACACACACATGTGCGCGCAAACGGAAAACATACAGACACAAACACGCACACACGCAATATTGGGCCTTGTGTTGTGTTTCCTTTGGCAACGGAAGTTCAGTGTTTATGAGTGTGCCTAGACAAAACAAATATCTCTCCTCTAGTCCCCATCCCTCCCTGGCTCCCATCACTACCTCCATCTATCTATCTGTGTGTGTCTCTCTCTCCCTCTCGCTCTCTTTCTCTCTCTCTCTGTATCCCTCTCTCGCCTCTCCCTCCCCTTTCTCCCTCCCTCCATCTGCCTCTTTCTGCTCACTCTTCTCTCTTTTTCTGTCTCCTCTGTCTCCCCCTTCTCCCTCTCTCCATCTCTTCATCTCTCTCTCTGTCTCCCTCCCCTCTCCTTCACTCTCCCTCTCTCTGCCTAGTTTGCACCTTACCACGGATGACTGCCCCTCTGGACACAGACTATTCTGCAGGGCCTATTGTTCGCCCTGACAGCTTTTGTTGTGGGGAGAGAAAGAGAGACCCCCTAGCCAGCACCCCTTCTCTCCCCTCCTCCCTCCCCTCACACACATTCCACAAGCGGGGAGGTCAAAGGGTGCAGCTGCCTCAATAAAGAGAACAGGGGGATGAGGGAAGGGGGAGTGGATTCATTCACTTTCCCCCCTTTTTTTCTGCTGTTTGGACAGAATGAGAGGTCAGGACTGCCCAGCAAGTTCAGCATGGCATCCTCCCGAGGATACTCTGACCTCGGCCCATCTACAACGTACCCATCTCCACTGTTGAGTTCTTTGAGAGGAAGTCAGCAGCTATCTCCGGAGGTGGTTGTGGTTGCCCAGGAGCCTGAGCAGCATCACCCTCTATGGGAACAACAACAAGCTGAGGCTGCCCTTGAAGTCCCTGGAAGAGGAGTTCAAGGGTGACTTGGGTGAGGGTAGTGATGCATTACAGAGAGTAGAGCGACCCAAGAGGGTGTAGAGGTCAAGGCCAAGAGGAAATGGAGAGCAGAGGAGGCCGTGCTGCAGGCTGAGTCTCGGCTGCACCACAGTGTCCTGGTGCGAGCAGTGGCCCGGGGAAGAGCTGGTCTAGGAACCTTCTCAACCCCCCGGTACGACACTGCCAAGGGGAAGGAGAGACGGAGGCTGGTTCAGAAAAGGAGAGGTCCAGCAGAGCAGTGGGAATGAGACATCGAGGAGCCTGGATGAGGTGGGAGCAGGCAGTGGACAGAACAGTCTAGTGGGCTGACCTCTGGCAGGTGGATCCACACTGCATCAAGGTCCTGATCCAGGCAATATATGATGTCCTACCCAGCCTATGGAACCTGTTCTGCTGGGGCAAAGTGGAGTCTCCTGCAAGCCCGCTATCGTCCAAGAGAGAGAAACTGGAACACATCCTAAGCTGTTGTCCTAAAGCTCTGGGAGGGGGCCGCCATGACCAGGTTCTCAAGACCATTTCAGAAGCAATATGCACAGGATTCGGCAACAGCAAGCAAGCACGGCCCTCCAGTCAGCAGAACACCTTCATTTGAGCTGCAGAGCAGTCAGGCTCAAAATCCGAACCACCAGCAGGGATCCTAGCTACTGCTCAGGACTGACAGCTGAGAGCAGACCTGGAGAAGCAGCTCAAGTTTCACAGCACATTATCAAGACAACCCTGAGACCAGAGTCCACAAAGACCGTCATTATTCTGGAGCTTACAGTCCCTTGGGAAAATCGTCTGGAGGAGGCGTACGGGAGGAAGAGGGCCAAGTACGAGGGTCTGGTCATCGACAGTCGGAAGCAGGGTTGGAAGGATAGGTGCATGCCTATCGAGGTAGGCTGCAGGGGTTTTGCTAGGCAATCCCTCTACAGAGAGTACAGAGCACTCTGCATCAATTGAGCGAAGAGGAGGAGAGCCGTCAGCAGCACCCTCGAGGCAGCTGAAAAAGCCTCAAGATGGCTCTGGATCAAGAGAGGAGATTTATGGGGAGCAGTGTAATGCCACCTGTCAGAGTGTGATCAACCTCAGCTGGGTTACCTGGGCGAGGGTGTCTGATGTTGTAAGACCCAAAACACCCTATGACCCCAGGTTACATCACTGATGATGTGTCAAGGAGCTTCAAGAGATGTATTCATTCAAAAAAAGAGACTGCGAGCCAGGCCAAATTGCCAGACATTAGTGCCCAACCTCACTAATGATTTTGTGGCTGAGAGACAGAAACAGAGAGAGAGGCAGAGAGAGAGAGAGAGAGAGCGAGAGAGAGAGAGAGAGAGAGGGCTGAGGAAGGCCAGTTTTGTTTGGGCACAGTGTTTTTTGGTGGATGTCATTGCCCTCTGCTAAAACCACAAACCCACTGTTGACGGTACACACGACTGATGCCAGCACTAACAATGACACCCTTTCATTAATGATCTGTTTTTTAGCAAGCATATAACACACATCGAAAATGGTGAGTTAGCACTAAACCCAATGAAATAAGGATTGATTTTACTAGTTCAGTTGTTAGTCTGTGTACTAATCCAAAAGGAAAGTAGTCTACAGAAGAAAAAACAAAAATATAACTAACTAGGCCTTCCAAACTTTGGTCCTTAGAAGCATTAGTCCACGGAAACTTGGCTTCACAATCAATACAATATCTTTTAAAGAAGTCTTTGAAAATATTCTCACTTGAGAGTGACAAAACTAAAGCTTTTAAACTATAAACTACTTTCTATTTTCCAAACATTTCTGATCAAATACATCTAGTCAAGATGGCTTCCCCCCTTCCTGATACACTCACCTAATATAGTAGTAATAATAATAACTATATATTTCGGCCCTGCTAGAGCTTCCCCGGTCAACTGTAAGTACTGTTATTGTGAAGTGGAAATGACTAGGAGCAAAAACGTCTCAGCCGCGAAGTGGTAGGCCACACAAGCTCTCAGAACAGGACCGGCGAGTGCTGAAGCGCGTAGTGCGTAAAAAGCGTCTGTCCTCGGTTGCAACACTCACTAACGAGTTCCAAACGGCCTCTGGAAGCAACATCAGAACAAGAACTGTTCATCAGGAATTCATTAAATGGGTTTCCATGGCCGAGCAGCCGCACACAAGCCTAAGATCATCATGCGCAATGCCAAATGTTGGCTGGAGTGGTGTAAAGCTCGCCGCCATTGGATTCTGGAGCAGTGGAAACGCCTTCTCTGGCGTGACGAATCACTCTTCACCATCTGGCAGTCCGACGGACGCATTTGGGTCTGGCGGATGCCAGGAGAACGCTACCTGCCCCAATGCATAGTGCCAACTGTAAAGTTTGATGGAGTAGAAATAATGGTCTGGGGCTGTTTTTCATGGTTCGGTCTAGACCCCTTAGTTGCAGTGAAGGGAAATCTTAACGCTACAGCATACAATGACATTCTAGATGATTCTGTGCTTCCAACTTTGTAGCAACAGTTTGGGGAAGGCCCTTTCCTGTTTCAGCATGACAATGCACAAAGCGAGGCCTGTACAGAACTTATTTGCTGAGATTGGTGTGGAATAACTTGACTGGTCTGCTCCGAGCTCTGACCTCAACCCCATTGAACACCTTTCGGGATGAATAGGAACGCCGACTGCGAGCCAGGCCAAATTGCCCATCATCAGTGCCCAACCTCACTAATGCTTTTGTGGCTGAATGGAAGCAAGTCCCCGCAGCAATGTTCCAACATCTAGTAGAAAGCTTTCCCAGAAGAGTGGGGCTCTTATAGCAGCAAAGGGTGGGCCAACTCCATATTAATGCCCATGATTTTGGAAAGAGATATTCTACGAGGAAAACAGGGGTGCATTCAGCAGGACGCAACATTTTGGAATGTTCAGATAGAAATAGGCCATGAAGAACAAACATTCACTTTCTGACATGTAGAATAAGGAATCACATTGGCTCTATTCATGCCTTTTCTATCTACAAAGTTTGTGAACATTTGGCAACTGAACGTGGCTCAGGAAGTGACCAGAGTCTATAGTGGTGCGCGAGACAGCTGTTTGTTCATCTGCACCCACCAGCAATTGCTAATAACCCATCCGCAACCGACCGTTTATATGTTATGAAGTGAAAATCGGAAGCCCGCACCCAATATAGAAAATTAAGTGCAGACTGTGTAACAATGTTTATTGCAACATGGGCAGGCAAACGACAGGTCAAGGCAGGCAAGGGTCGATAATCCAGAGTAGCGGCAAAGGTACAGGACGGCAGGCAGGCTCAGGGTCAGGGACAGGCATAGTGGTCAGGCAGCCTGGCTCAGAGCCAGAAAAGGTAAAGGTAAAAACCAGGAGGACGAGAAAGAGACTGAGGAAAAACAGGAGCTGAGAAAATGCTGGTTGACTTGAACAAACAAGATGAACTGGCACAGACAGACCAAAAACACAGGTATAAATACTCAGGGGATAAGTGGGGAAGATGGGCGACACTTGGAGGGGGGTGGAGACAAGCAAAAGGACAGGTGAAACAGATCAGTGCATGACAGAACCCCCCCCCCCCCCCTCTAGGGACGTCGCTTGGCGTCCTACCTGGGCGCATTCCTGGATTAGCCAGAACTCAGAGATGAGGCCTGTGTCCAGTATGTCCCTAGCAGAGACCCAGCACCTCTCCTCCGGGCCATAACCCTCCCAGCCAACCAGGTACTGGAATCCCCTGCCCCGAGGTCGAACCTTCAGGACATGTCTCATCATGTACGCCGTCGGCCTTCGATGAGCAGGGGAGAGTGGTGGGCCTAGAAACAGGAGACAAGGGGCAGTCAGACATGGTTTTAACTCTGGACACAGAAAAGGTAGGAAAAATACGGAGGGTACGGGGCAACAGAGGACGAATAGCAGAGGGGCTAATGATCTTGGAGTGGGGGGAAAGGTCTCGGCTTTTGGGGGTGTAACCGCGGTACTATTGCGGCAAGCCAGCACCTCAGGCTTGACCTTCTTGGATACTGGTTGGTGCTGCGGAAGCTAAGTGGCCCGAGCCTTACTGAACCTCTGCCGGAGGTCCTGGTACTCTGCGGAGCTGGCGAAGAGGTCCGGGGCAATTTCCACGATGGCACCAGTAGCCCAGTCAATTGAGGGGTTGTGTCGAGAATCCCAATAACACAGGAACCTGCGGAGACTCAACCAGCAGTAGTTGGATCGTCTCACTGTGGTTTTCCGACACTCAAAGGTTGACTGGGGTGGTCTGGTGGTGACCCGGCCTGTAGAGCGCCCATCCAGCGCTCTAACACCCATGGGAATAGAGAGGGATTGAGTGGAGATGCCCAGCTCGGATGCCAGGGTAACATCTATGAGACTCACATCGGCCCCCGAGTTGATGAGTACCTGGAGAGACTTGGACTGGTTGACCACAATCGGACCTCTTCCCCCTCCTGCCTTCCTGTAGCCGACCATCGATCCGGATGGTTAAAGCGATAAGTGAGTCGAGATCCGTTGGTAGTTCCCGGGCTGCCAGCTCATCCTTTACCTCCTCCGATAATCCGTGCAGGAACGTGTCGAACAGCGCTTCCAGGTACCAGGTACCCTCCGCTGCCAACATGCGGAACTCCATCACATAGTCTGCCACAATGAGGGTGTCCTGCCATATCTGGAGTAACTTCCGGGCAGCCTCGCTCCCGGACACCGGAGCCTCAAACATTTCTCCCCTCCACCACAAATACCTCCAGACTGAGGCAGACAGCGGATTGTTGCTCCCACACCGCCGTGGCCCAGGCGAGTTGCTCCCTCAATGTGTCCAATGCTAGGCCGTGACGTTCGGCCACGTCCTGGAACCCTTCAATCAGACCGCGAAGCAACTCCTTGTGTCTACCAATGATGGCTCCTTGGGAGGAGATGGAGTTGCGGAGCTGGTCCAAGTCTGCTGGGTCAGTCATGGCCCGTTCGTACTATCAGGTTTCAGGTAAGACCCAAGTGCAGACTGTGTTGAAGTACCAATGTTTATTGCAACAACAGGGGCAGGCTAACGACAGGTCAATAATAGGCAGGGGTCAATAATAGGCATGGGTCAATAATAAAACAGGTGCTGAGAAACCACTGCTTGACTTGAACAAACAAGACGAACTGACACCAACAGACAGAAAACACTGGTATAAATACCCAGGGGATAAGTGGGGAAGATTGGCGACACCTGGAGAGGGGTGGAGACAAGCACAAGGACAGGTGAAACAGATCAGGGCATGACAGAAAATGCTTTATATGCTACGATTAAAGATGGCAGAATGATTTAATGACAGGTGGTGCAGGATTTTTATTTTTTTGCCTGATTTAGATGTGTTTCTACTTATAATATTCAACATTTTGGTAGGTTACTTGCTAGTCAACTTGTCTATAATTAGATACATGCAGCGTCTCTTTTGTCATTATATGTTGCCCTAGAAGACTAAATAAAACCTTGCTCACCAGAGTAATAGATCGATAGAATTAATGCGTTTAGGTACTGGGGGAGAAAATACAATAACGACCCCCCCAAAAAAGGGAATATTTGTTGTGCAAAATGTCCAAATCACATCAGTTTGACCAGTTGTAAAGAAAAAGAAAGGTGTGAAAACAACCCAACGTGTTTCTGATAAGACTTCAGTTCGGCTTCAATGCATATTTTATATGGTTGAAATACTTTCACCTCTTATAATGCTTTTATGATGAAGGCAGCACCTCTACAGGTCGAATCTAACTGAGCATTGCATTCTCTCAAGATGCAGAAATAAATAAATCATTTTTCTCCATTCCTGTTTCCTAGTCCAAATTCTGCCTGCATTTGGTGTATAATTCCAATGCCAGAAATGCTTCATTCTGCGTTCTGTGTCTGAGTTAATATTAAAACTATGTGAGAGGTTATAAGACGAGTATCCAGATTTCATTTTCCATTTAACCCATCTGAACAGTAGACTACAGTTCCCTTGACGTGTCATAGGTCTATTTGAAGTCCCCGTCTTGGAACTGTCGAATTTGCATAGCACCTCACAATCATCGCACATCACATAGCTGGCACTGCTATCATCCTCTTCTACCACTTAACCAAATCTTTTCCAAACATGACTTTTCTGGCTCTCCCTTCTCTTTACTTTCAATTCTCCATTCACAGCTTTTGACTTATTGAATCAAACTTCGACAATGTCCTTTTTTCCTCCGTGGATTGACGTTAACATTTTCGGACTGTTCCCAAAAGCATTATTTGGCATCGCTATTTGGCGTGTACAGTTGAAACCCTAAAGTTTAGTGTTATGCACTAATACCAGATAGCCTAAAATAATGATAGAAAAACCTCAATGTAGCCAATAGATAGAAATTGCACTAGAAACATATTGTATTTATACATATGTATTTATGGATTTTTGAAAGCATTGTTTCTCTTTCAACTCACCAGCCACTCACCAGCACTTCATCCACACGATATTTCATGACCCTAAACCCGTCCGCCCCGCGGTGACTGACTGAGGATTGAGTCAACTTGCGCATCACTACTATATACTTCTTAAGGAACCATGGAACCTTGTGGGTTACAAAGTAATGTTGGTTTATTTAGATGATATGAATGTAACTGAACTTGGACACATTCAGACAGGAGGACTGCCATAATAACATATCTAACTCTCTCTCGTTCTCCCTCTCTTTCTCTCTGTCTCTTTGTCTCTCTCGTCTAATATAGAAGAGGAGTATGTTCTTAAGAGACCAGTGAAAATCTCACTTTAAAAGTGCATTTTCTTTTAACTCATACCTAATAATATTGCTCATATTTGTGGCCAAAGCATAAATTTGAGAAAAAATCTAAAAATCCCACCTCAAACCTGTATCTCAAAGAGACCATTCCAAAAATGCTTGCTATTTCTTTATATAACATGATGTAATCTCCCTAAGGAGAATGAATTGGCCAATTGGTGGTCTACAGCAGGATGAGCTGGCCAATCAGCAGTCTACTTGCGTGAATATTTTTAGTGACCGGTATATGCCCACATCATTCTGTGGTTGGCACATCATTCCAACAGAGAACAACAGCTTTTTAACATACTTAATTTAAAAAATGTTGAAGGAAAACTATTTCACTCATATTCTAAGTAATTATAGGTCGGTCATATTTCAAATCTGGAAACACCGGGCACCTACTTTAACATTATAAAGGGCAACACCCCGAAAACTAGATCCTTGAACTAACACCAACTAACCACCATTTGTTTGATGTTTTCAATTGGAATTTGTTGTGGAATGTATAGTCTGTGTGTATGAGAGAGAAACGGAGAGAAAGAGATATAGATAGAGAAAGATAGTGATTGAGAAAGAGAGAATAAAAGAGGGATACTATTTATACTGTATGCAGTGGGAGTATGCTCAAACATCTCTGAATCTGCAGGCAAAGTGTAATTGAACAGAACCTCTTTCATTCTCTCCTCGTGACCAGAGGGACTGTGTGCGTGTGTTTGTGTGTAAACATTGGGGAGTTGTTTGGTGACAAGGCTGTGGAATATGAAACTCTTCACTGCTTTAATCAGGCGATGGCAGTTGTATCAACCAGGAAATTAACAATTTAATCATCTGAAATTAACACTCACATCCCCTCCAGCAAAGCATTCACACACATATACTCTCTATCTCTCTCTCTCTCTCTCTTTCTCTCTCTCTCTCTCTTTCTCCTTCTGAATCTGCATCTCCCTCTGTTTTACTCTAGTCTACATCTCTTCCCTCTGTCTCTCTAGACCCTTTTCCTATTTCTCCCTACTCCTCCCTTTCACTCCCCTTCTCTCTTTCTCCCCCTTCCATCAGTTCCACATGTACAGCTGTACCTGTCATCAGGGCTGTTATTAACTGGAGTTGCTCTTTTTCAATCAGAGATGGAGAGGGAGAGAGAAAGGGAGCTCATGGGCTTCTGTGTTCTTCTGAAAAAAATGATAATTATAGTTGGATAAATGTAGATTTTTTTTTCTCGCAAGGACTTATACAGGATACTACCCTCTACATCAAACCCTTCAAACCAAATCGAAATTCCATACCTAAAACCTTGATTTTGGACAAAATTACCTGAATGGACGATTACTGCCAAGAACTATCAAGAAAAAACTTCTAACAAACCAAAACCTGCAGAAGAAACACCGCAGAAACCTGGAAATACCATCCAACACAAAACTGAGTGAGTAATGTTCAGTATGAAGCCACATCTGAAGCCAAAAAGTAAAAGACAATAATCTGTAGGTCATTTTGTTATATAAAGCTAAGATAATACGGCTACTAAGCTACCAAGCTGCTAGGACAGAACAGACCTGGCTGCAACTTCAATTAGGACTGAAGTGTGAAGTGAGATGTGTGAAAATTCAAAAGCCCAACAATGGCAGGGGAGTCTCACAGCCTCCCTCACCCAAATGCAGAGGCCTTGGAAGCCCCCTGTGCAGATGTCATCACAGTACAATACCCCTCGGATATTAAAAATAACACTGCGTGGAATAAGCACACAAAGAAGCTCCTCAGGGACAATCCAGAGACACCATTTGCAACTTAATTTTCTGCACAGACCATCCCCTGGCATGGCACAGTGCTATAAGAGCACACTACCCCTATGTCAAGAGAGAGAGGGTACTGGCCCAGGGTGGAAGCTCAGAATACTAGACATTGAGGAAATTGAAACAACCTCTGTCAACGTATACAAGTCTGGGACAGTAATGGTGTAGGGCCTCCTCATGCAGTTCCAGCAGGACTTTTACGGGATCAAAAAAAGAGCATAGCAGATACAGCTCTCTCTCTGTGACGACTCCCCATCCTGAGTGAGTCTGATCACACCTCTTCAAAATGGTCATGTAGACAAGGATAGTCACCCACCCAGGTCCCACAAAACAGACCAGCACAACAACACTCCCTAACAAGACCCGGAGGGATGAAGGTGGAGATGGATGGCTGTCTGAGAGAGCTGGCTGCACTCTGGACTGAGGTGAGAGAACATATAGAGGAGAGAGAGGAACACACAGCCCATCTAACAGCACTGAAGGAGGAGGTGAGAAAGCTGAGATGTGACAGAGAGCAGGACACTCCCCCAGAGAAGCAAGCAGAACAGCCCACCTCAGACCCAGACCACAACCTCAACACCACATTGGGACAAACAACACAGGACCCACCAACCCAACAGACCCCACCCCCTCCTAACAGCCCCCTGTCAGCTCCCCCGATATTCTTGACAACCCCCACACACCCACCGAGGACACACAAAAGCCAGAAATTGTGCTCCTCATTGACTCAAATGGCAAATACATTCAAGAGAATCAACTTTTTCCCAAACACAAAGTGGCTAAACTCTGGTGCCCAAACACTAGGCATGCCCTGGAGCTGTTGTCAGAAGACAGACTAAGGTCCCCCAGCCACATTATAATTCACACGAGCATAAATGACCTGAGGGACCAGCAGGAAAGAGTGGCCGCAGCACTCAAGGGAGTGATTGAAAAAGTGGTTATCTCCACCCTGCTACCACAAAAAAACATTCACCTTGCCACCATACAGCAGGTGAATGCAAGCATTTCCCAGAACTGTGCCTCAAAACCTAATGTCTACTTGGCCCAACACTCCACCCTGGACTTGAACAGCCTTTACGACCAAGTCCACCTCCACAAGGCAACAATCCCAACTTTTGCCAGGACCCTGAAGGACGTCACCCTCAACCTCAGCCTCAGCGCCTCACACAGGAGCAACAGAGCAACGGACCCCCCGCCCAGACATGCAAGACACCCTCCCAGAACTGCAAGACCCCCACCCAAAGGACCTGAACCAAGAGAACCCTCGCCAAGAGGACCTACACCCAGACCACAGCTTCACCAGCCACACCCTAACCAGCTGAGACCACCCCAAACAAACCCTGGCCACACCCTATATAGGCTCCCCCAGATCAGTCTTATGCCCCCCCCATGCACCCCAACATTGCAGCAAGGACCTCAACATGACAGCTGCACATATGCCCAGGCCGTGAGCAGAGCAACAGGCCCAACCACCACTAATGCACCTCCACAAGCCCCATCCTGCAACCTAAGGGTAATGTATCAGATGCTCGGCATGCTCTGCTCCACCTACTGTAATGGTCCCGGTCTAAACCACACGAAAACAACACTGGATACTATGGAACACAAAGCTTTTACTATCTCATCGTGGAATATACAAGGTCTGAGGTCATCTGCCGTTGGCCCAAAGAGCACTAACCCAGACTTCATCAAAGAAATTGGAGATATACACATTGTCATCCTACAAGAAACATGGTATAGAGGAGTTGACTCACTGGTTGCCCTCTTGGTTACAGAGAGCTACCAGAGATACCAGGCTACCAGAGATACCAGGTGTGAAAAAGGTACTCAGGTGGTATGCTAATTTGGTATAGAGCAGACCTAACCCACTCTATTTAATTAGTAAAAACAGGAATATTTTACATCTGGCTTAAAATTAATAAGGAAAGTATCTCAACAGAGACAAATGTCCTCATGTGTGCTACCTACAGTGGGGGGAACAAGTATTTGGTACACTGCCATTTGTGCAGGTTTTCCCTACTTACAAAGCATGTAGAGGTCTGTAATTTTAATCATAGGTACACTTCAACTTCAACAAAAAATTGTAAGTAATTAATTTGCATTTTGTTGCATGACATAAGTATTTGATACATCAGAAAAGCAGAACTTAATATTTGGTACAATATTTGCAATTACAGAGATCATACATTTCCTGTAGTTCTTGATCAGGTTTGCACACACTGCAACAGGGATTTTGGCCCACTCCTCCATACAGACCTTCTCCAGATCCTTCAGGTTTTGGGGCTGTCGCTGGGCAATACGGACTTTCAGCTCCCTCCAAAGATTTTCTATTGGGTTCAGAGCTGGAGACTGCCTAGGCCACTCCAGGACCTTGAGATGCTTCTTACGGAGGCACTCCTTAGTTGCCCTGGCTGTGTGTTTCGGGTCGTTGTCATGCTGGAAGACCCAGCCACGACCCATCTTCAATGCTCTTATTCAGGGAAGGAGGTTGTTGGCCAAGATCTTGCGATACATGGCCCCATCCATCCTCCCCTCAATACGGTGCAGTCGTCCTGTCCCCTTTGCAGAAAAGCATCCCCAAAGAATGATGTTTCCACCTCCATGCTTCACGGTTGGGATGGTGTTCTTGGGGTTGTACTCATTCTTCTTCTTCCTCCAAACACGGCGAGTGGAGTTTAGACCAAAAAGCTATTTTTTTTTGTCTCATCAGACCACATGACCTTCTCCCATTCCTCCTCTGGATCATCCAGATGGTCATTGGCAAACTTCAGAAGGGCCTGGACATGCGCTTGCTTGAGCGGGGGACATTGCGTGCGCTGCAGGATTTTAATCCATGACGGCGTAGTGTGTTACTAATGGTTTTCTTTGAGACTGTGGTCCCAGCTCTCTTCAGGTCATTGACCAGGTCCTGCCGTGTAGTTCTGGGCTGATCCCTCACCTTCCTCATGATCATTGATGCCCGACGAGGTGAGATCTTGCATGGAGCCCCAGACCGAGGGTGATTGACCGTCATCTTGAACTTCTTCCATTTTCTAATAATTGCGCCAACAGTTGTTGCCTTCTCACCAAGCTGCTTGGCTATTGTGCTGTAGCCCATCCCAGCCTTGTGCAGGTCTACAATTTTATCTCTGATGTCCTTACACAGCTATCAGGTCTTGGCCATTGTGGAGAGGTTGGAGTCTGAGTTTGATTGAGTGTGTGGACAGGTGTCTTTTATACAGGTAACGAGTTCAAACAGGTGCAGTTAATACAGGTAATGAGTGGAGAACAAGAGGGTTTAAAGAAGAACTAACAGGCCTGTGAGAGCCGGAATTCACACTGGTTGGTAGGTGATCAAATACTTATGTCATGCAATAAAGTGCTATTTAATTACTTATAAATCAAACAATGTGATTTTCTGGATTTTTTTTTCTGGACAGTTGAAGTGTACCTATGATAAAAATTACAGACCTCTACATGCTTTGTAAGTAGGGAAAACCTGCAAAATCGTCAGTGTATCAAATACTTGTTCTCCCACTGTATATCCCGCCAATAGAATCCCCATACTTTAAAGATGACAGCTTCTCCATCCTAGAGGGGGATTTCAACCATTTCCAGGCTCAGGGACATGTACTAGTCTGTGGCAACCTAAATGGTGTAAAGTACTTGGTGTAAAGTGGTGTAAAGTACTTAAGTAAAAATACTTTAAAGTACTACTTAAGTACTTTACTTTACTATTTATAATTTTTACAACTTTTACTTCTACTTCACTACATTCCGAAATAAAATGTTGTACTTTTGCTCCATACATTTTCTCTGACAACCAAAAGTACAGAATGGAAAATAGTCAAATTCACTCACTTATCAAGAGAACACGTGGTCATTCTACTGCCTCTCGTCTGGTGGACTCACTAAACACAAATGCATCTTTTGTAAATAATGTCTGAGTGCGCCCCTGGCTATCCGAAAATGTAAAAAATCAAGACATTTGTGCCGTCTGCTTTACTAAATAATAGGAATTTTAAACAATTTATACTTTTATTTTTGATACTTAAGTATTTTTTAGCAATTACATTTACTTTTGATACTTAATAAGTATATTTTACTCAAGTAGTATTTTACTGGTCTACTTTCACTTATAATTGAGTAACTTTCTATTAGCTCATCCCTTGGCAGTAATACTGCAGCTTACTTTATCACTGACCTCAACCCAGAGTCTTTCAGAGCGTTCACAGTCAGCCCACTAACACCCCTATCAGATCACATCAAAATCATAGTCCACCTGAACAGAGCAAAGGAAATGCACACTATTGCACTGTCAAAGGAACTGCACACTATTAAGAAATGCTATAGATGGAAGGAGAGTGGTGTAGAAACCTACCAAAAAACAGTTAGACAAAAACAAATTCAATCCATTTTAAATAACTTCCTGGACAAAACATTCCACTGTAATAGTGAAAGGGTAAACTTTCCAGTAGAAAGCCTAAACAAGTATATTTGACCTTTCAACTTTCCTATCACATCTAAAAATGTCAAGTAGACAACATTAGAAAATGAACAACAAAGACAGATGGTTTGATGAAGACTGCAAAAACCTAAGAAAGAAATTGAGAAACCTGTCCAACCAAAAACATAGAGACCCAGAAAACCTGAGTCTAAGCCTTCACTATGGTGAATCATTAAAACATTACAGAAATACACTACGGAAAAAGAGGGAACAGCACGTCAGAAATCAGCTCAATGTAATTTAAGAATCCATAGAATCTAACCACTTCTGGAAAAATTGTAACACGCTAAACAAACAGCAACACAAAGAGTTCTGTAATCTATCCAAAACAAAGATGTGTGGATAAACCACTTCTCCAATCTTTTTGGCTCTATAACAAAACATATACATGATCAATTACAAATCTTAGAATCAGCTATTAAAGACGACCAGAACACACTGGATTCTCCAATTACATTGAATGAACTACAGTACCAAATACAAACCCTCCAACCCAAAAAGGCCTGTGGCGTTGATGGTATCCCAAATTAAATTATGAAATATACAGATCACAAATTCCAATTGGGTATACTTAAACTCTTTAACATCATCCTCAGCTCTGGCAACTTCCCCGATATTTGGAACCAAGGACTGATAATCCCAATCCACAAAAGTGGAGACAAATTTGACACCAATAACTACCAGGAGATATCCGTCAACAACAACCTTGGGAAAATCTACTGCATTATCATTAACAGCAGACTTTCCTCAGTGAAAACAATGTACTGAGCAAATGTCAAATTGGCTTTTAACCAAATTATCGTACAACAGACCATGTATTCACCCTGCACACCCTAATTGGAAAACACAGAAACCAAAACAAAGGCAATGTCTTCTCATGCTTTTTGACTTCAACAAATATTTTGACTCAATTTGGCATGACGGTCTGCTATACAAATTTATGAAAAGTGGTGTTGGGGGGAAAAATACAACATTATAAAATCCAGGTACACAAACAACAAGTGTGAGGTTAAAATTGGCAAAAAACCTACAATTTTTAACCCCACCGGGCCGAGTGGTGAGACAGGGATGCAGCTTATGCCCCACCCTCTTCAACATATATATCAACGAATTGGTGAGGGCACTAGAACAGTCTGCAGCACCAGCCTCACCCTACTAGAATCTGAAGTTACATGTCTACTGTTTGCTGATGATCTGGTGCTTCTGTCCCCAACCAAGG
This sequence comes from Oncorhynchus clarkii lewisi, assembly GCF_045791955.1. Taxonomy (NCBI): domain Eukaryota; kingdom Metazoa; phylum Chordata; class Actinopteri; order Salmoniformes; family Salmonidae; genus Oncorhynchus; species Oncorhynchus clarkii. The sequence goes on from NC_092155.1 coordinate 19,001,680, forward strand.
AGGGCCTACAGCAGCACCTAGATCTGTCCCCAACCAAGGAGGGCCTACAGCAGCACCTGGATCTTCTGCACAGATTATTTCAGACCTGGGCCCTGACAGTAAATCTCATTAAGAAAAAAACAAAAAAGGTCCAGTCACCAGGACCACAAATACAAATTCCATCTTGACACCATTGCCCTAGAGCACACAAACAACTATACACACCTCAGCCTAAACTTCAGAGCCACAGATAACTTCCACAAAACTGTGAACAATCTTAGAGACAAGGCAATAAGGGCCTTCTATGCTATCAAAAGGAACATACAATTTGACATGCCAATAAGGATCTGGCAAATAAGTTACAAAATCCACTGCCCTTCATGGTTGTGAGGTCTGGGGTCCGCTCACCAACCAAGAATTCACAAAATGGGACAAACACCAAATTGAGACTCTGCATGCAGAATTCAGAAAAATATGCTTTGCGTACAACGTAAAACAACAAATAATGCATGCAGAGCAGAATTAGGCCGATATCCGCTAATGATCAAAATCCAGAAAAGAGCCGTTAAATTCTACAACCACCTAAAAGGAAGCGATTCCCAAACCTTCCATAACAAAGCCATCACCTACAGAGAGATTAATCTGGAGAAGAGTCCCCTAAGCAAGCTGGTCCTGGGGCTCTGTTCACAAACATAAACAGACCCCACAGAGGCCCAGGACGGCAACACAATTAGACACAACCAAATCATGAGAAAACAAAAAGATAATTACTTGACACATTGGAAAGAATTAACAAAAAAACAGAGCAAACTAGAATGCTATTTTGCAGAATACCTGAGCACTGTGACTGAACCAAAATTAAGGAAAGCTTTGACTATGTGCAGACTCAGTGAGCATAGCCTTCCTATTGAGGAAGGTGGCCACAAAATGAGGTGGAAACTGATCTGCACTTCCTAACCTATCAAATGTCTGACCATATTAGAGACACATATTTCCCTCAGATTACACAGAACTGCAAAGAATTAGAAAACAAATCCAATTTTGATCAATTCCCATATCTATTGGGTGAAATACAACAGTGTGCCATCACAGCAGCAACATTTGTGACCTGTTGCCACAAGAAAAGGGAAACCAGTGAAGAACACAACCCATATTTCTGTTTATTTATTTCCACTTTTTTTACTTTAACTATTTGTACATCTTTACAACACTGTATATAGACATATTATGACATTTCAAATGTTTTTATTATTTTTGAACTTGTCTGAGTGTAATGATTACTGTTAACTTTTCATTGTTCATTTCACTTTTGTTTAACCATTTCACTTGCTTTGGCAATGTAAACATATGTTTCCCATGCCAATAAAGCCCCTTGAATTGAATTGAGAGAGAGAGAACGAAAAAGAGAAACAGAGAAAGACAGCCGGACGGACAGTCTGACGGCCTGACAGACAGACCGAAAAAGCGTGATAGACGATTAAACTCTGTGTCAAGGTGAGTGAACGATGACAGCAGAGCTGAGAATGGTAATTACCTGTCCCTTCCCCAGCTCAGCCTGTACTTTGTAAACACAGAGGGTCACAAAGATCCCATCCAACCACACTGCTTGACCTCTGACCCCTAGCTGTCTCTCTGCTCAACTCTTACCATGACATTTCCGAGTTCACCTGTCCGTCAGGTGGAGGCCACCCACTCTCTCTCTCTTTCTCTGCCTCCCTCTCTCTTTCTCGTTCATATTGCTCTCTCTGTATGTCTCTCGCTCTCCCTCTCCCTTCCTCGCTCGCCCCCTATCATCTCTCTTGCTTCTCTCTGTTTGCCCTTCAAAAATCTTGGCATATTAATCACTCAGCCGCCATAATCGTATGTTTCCCACTCCGGCGCTTTGATTTGATATGCAGATTCTTGAGTACCTTTATACGATTTACCGAGAAGCGAGAAAACATCTCCCTCCATCGTTGACCTTCGCCTATCCCCATGGCAACGACGTCTTAGCGCGATTGTTTCAGCGGCAAGTCAAGTGGGCCAATCCTTGGGTTTTAACTTGCCGCCGAAGATTTGTGTGTGTGTGTGAGTGAGTGAGTGTGTGTCTGCCGAAGCTTTTCAAAATCTAATTTAGGGGATTATCTGTCTATTGATTTTACTTAAAGTGATTTTTTTAGCTGGTGTTATAAAGTAACAGTGATGAGACGACACACACACAGAGACACTCAGACACACACACAGACTAAGAAAGTAACAGTGAGAAGTCGTGGTGTTAGGCTTACTTCCTCTGAGAGGCTGGAGTAAGCTCAGCCGTCTTTCCTGGGAGAGCAGTGTGTGTGTGTGTGTGTGTGTGTTTGTGTGTGTTCATGCTGCATAGCTATCATCCTCATAAAGCATTAAAATTCCACTTGGTGCATTGAACTTGAACAGATTACCAGAGAAATTATTACCATGAAATGATTACCATGAAATGATTACGTGAAATGATTACTGTGAAATGATTACCATGAAATGATTACCGTGACATTATTACCATGAAATGATTACAGTGAAATGATTACCGTGAAATGATTACCATGAAATGATTACCGTGAAATTATTACCATGAAATGATTACCGTGAAATTATTACCATGAAATGATTACAGTGAAATGATTACCGTGAAATGATTACCATGAAATGAGAGAAGAAGAACACAGGAGTCCAACTAAACAGCACTTAAATCCTAATATATATTGCAAGCTAATGCATTACAGGGCTAATGGGAAAACACTTTTGTCAAGTCGGTGACTATCGTTGCTCACTGCCTTTCAAAGTGTGTTGTTTTATGGGAGTCAACATTGTCAGACCTGCGCCTACATGTCGACTGCTTGAACTTCACAAAACATGAACTTCGCTCTTCACCAACTTCATCCTGTAGCCATCACCTGCATTGAGGGAGGCTTTATTGGCAACCAATCATTAGGGTGTTTTAATTGACTCACACGAATGTAACCAAAGAAGACTGAAAAAAGAACCAGTTTGCCGTGATTTATGTGTACAGTCGATATATACAAATAGACTGTGATATTTGAGACTCTCTCTCACTAAGTGATTGTACAATGTACGCATAATATTACACTATGATTTCAGTATGTGAGTGTGTGATATGGGGGTCAGATGCATTTTCATTCAGTTCATTTCAACATTATATAGAACATGTTTATAAAACTATGGCAACACTGCCATGCCTTGCTGTTGGGAAACCACATTAATGTCCGACTTTCAGGTGTCACAGATGCACTTCCTCTGACTTCACTCCTCCACTTTCGTCTACTGTCGGTTCCTTTAGCTTTACCACTCAAATGTGGCCGTTAACATGAGCTTTTAGTGGCTAGTAGAAGCTAACAGAGGCTAACTCAAAGGCTAACAAGAATACCTTAACATTAGCTGTTTTAGCGGCTAGCGGAAGCCAACAGAATATAACAGTTTTAAGCCTAGGTTGTCATGGTATGGTCAGTGACTCATTACCTAGTTAAATACCACACTCTTTGTGTGTGATGGTGTGTGTGTCTAATCTCCTCTCACAGGCCACAGATCAAACAGTATGTCGCAGCTGCCTGGTCATCTCTCCCTAGGCCACCTTGGTGAGTGTGTGTGTGTCTGTCTGGGATCAAAACGGCTGGAGCTACCAGACGCCAAAAGTTGCCATGGCAATGAGCCAAAGGGAGCATGTAAGGAGGAAGGAAGAAGATGGGGAGAGGGAGAAAAGAAAAGAAAGAAAGAGGGGAGGCGGAGAGAAAGGTAAGGGGAATATGGGAGAGAAGGGAGAGAAATGAGAGGGGAATAAAGAGAGAAAGGTAGATGGTACAGAATGGGAGGAAACAGAGAAAGGAAGTTGGTACAGAATGGGAGGAAACAGAGAGAGGAAGTTGGTACAGAATGGGAAGAAACAGAGAGAGGAAGTTGGTACAGAATGGGAGGAAACAGAGAAAGGAAGTTGGTACAGAATGGGAGGAAACAGAGAAAGGAAGTTGGTACAGAATGGGAGGAAACAGAGAAGGAAGTTGGTACAGAATGGAAGGAAACAGAGAAAGGAAGTTGGTACAGAATGGGCGGAAACAGAGAGAGGAAGGAAGTTGGTACAGAATGGGAGGAAACAGAGAGAGGAAGGAAGTTGATACAGAATGGGAGGAAACAGAGAGAGGAAGGAAGTTGGTACAGAATGGGAGGAAACAGAGAGAGGAAGGAAGTTGGTACAGAATGGGAGGAAACAGAGAGAGGAAGGAAGTTGGTACAGAATGGGAGGAAACAGAGAGAGGAAGGAAGTTGGTACAGATTGGGCGGAAACAGAGAGAGGAAGGAAGTTGGTACAGAATGGGAGGAAACAGAGAGAGGAAGGAAGTTGATACAGAATGGGAGGAAACAGAGAGAGGAAGGAATTTGGTACAGAATGGGAGGAAACAGAGGGAGGAAGTTGGTACAGAATGGGAAGAAACAGAGAGAGGAAGTTGGTACAGAATGGGAGGAAACAGAGAAAGGAAGTTGGTACAGAATGGGAGGAAACAGAGAGAGGAAGTTGGTACAGAATGGGAAGAAACAGAGAGAGGAAGTTGGTACAGAATGGGAGGAAACAGAGAAAGGAAGTTGGTACAGAATGGGAGGAAACAGAGAAAGGAAGTTGGTACAGAATGGGAGGAAACAGAGAGAGGAAGGAAGTTGATACAGAATGGGAGGAAACAGAGAGAGGAAGGAAGTTGGTACAGAATGGGAGGAAACAGAGAGAGGAAGGAAGTTGGTACAGAATGGGAGGAAACAGAGAGAGGAAGGAAGTTGGTACAGAATGGGAGGAAACAGAGAGAGGAAGGAATTTGGTACAGAATGGGAGGAAACAGAGAGAGGAAGGAAGTTGGTACAGAATGGGGGGAAACAGAGAGAGGAAAGAAGTTGGTACAGAATGGGAGGAAACAGAGAGAGGAAGGAAGTTGGTACAGCTGCATATGTTAAAACTGACGTCATTTATATCGATATGTTGCCAAGCAACAATAACGACGCTGGGGTAGATAACCCGGTTGATCACACAGTGTGTGTGTGTGGACCGAATGGGTACCTTTATATAGAGGAACAGTGAAAGGATGCCTGCTGAGACAAACCCCTACAGGAGAGATAAGGAGAGAGACCTGACAGGGTCTATCCACAGGGTTACATCTGAGAGACTGGGCCTCACAGGAGTACATGCACTCTTTCTCACACACACACCCACACCCACACACACACACACACACACACACACACACAATAATGAACTCACGACCAGATCAGAGTGGTGCTTAAACATTTTTTTTTTAATCAACATTTTTCCAAAGCAGGAATGTACTAGTTTTCCCGTCTCTGTAGGGGTGTGTTGGAGTATAGGAGGAGAGGAGGAGGTCGAGAGGGGTCATAGTGATGGGGGGAGGGGGGAGGAGGGGAGGGAGGGAGGGGGACACAAAACCCATCTCACACATTAGTGTCCCAATACAGTCTCAACACGCCACGTACAAGAGCCAACTCGCTCTCTCTCGCCTCGCCTCGCTAGCTATTGGCACAAAGAAACACACACCACACACCACACATCATCAGAGGGGTGAGGGAGGAGGTGGTGTGCGTTTTCACAAAACAGGAAACCTCTCTTTTCGATAGGAGGAACTAACTAGCGTCCATGAGAAAAAGCACATTGAGAACAGTCCAAAGCAAACAGTGAAAGAGAGAGACAACCTGCTAGATAAACACTGACCGACATGAAAACTAAAAAGCTAGAGCTTTGAGTCCTGGAGGGAGATTCTTCCCAGAGAGAAAGAGAAGAGAGGGGGATGGAGAAGGAGAAGAGAGAGACAAAACCCACTGGGCACACACTGGTTGATTCAATGTTGTTTCCACGTCATTTCAATTAAATTACGTTGAACCAACGTGGCATAGACGTTGAATTGACTGTGCTCAGCGAAGGAGCCATTTCTTCAGAGTAGCAACTCCACAAGTTCCAGAAAGAAAATTCAAGTGTTAATTTCTGTGGCAGTGGCCACCTTGGTCAAATAATGTAATTTCAGTTTCGGATGATTCCAGAATTCAGACACCAGAAAAGAGTTTGCAGTTTATTTAGACACCAGAATAGAGTTTGTAGTTTATTCAGACACCAGAATAGAGTTTGTAGTTTATTCAGACACCAGAATAGAGTTTGTAGTTTATTCAGACACCAGAATAGAGTTTGTAGTTTATTCAGACACCAGAATAGAGTTTGCAGTTTATTCAGACACCAGAATAGAGTTTGTAGTTTATTCAGACACCAGAATAGAGTTTGTAGTTTATTCAGACACCAGAATATAGTTTGTAGTTTATTTAGACACCAGAATGGAGTTTGCAGTTTATTTAGACACCAGAATAGAGTTTGTAGTTTATTTAGACACCAGAATAGAGTTTGTAGTTTATTCAGACACCAGAAGAGTTTGCAGTTTATTCAGACACCAGAATAGAGTTTGTAGTTTATTCAGACACCAGAATAGAGTTTGTAGTTTATTTAGACACCAGAATAGAGTTTGTAGTTTATTTAGACACCAAAATAGAGTTTGTAGTTTATTCAGACACCAGAATAGAGTTTGCAGTTTATTCAGACACCAGAATAGAGTTTGTAGTTTATTTAGACACCAGAATAGAGTTTGTAGTTTCTTTAGACACCAGAATAGAGTTTGTAGTTTATTCAGACACCAGAATAGAGTTTGTAGTTTATTCAGACACCAGAATAGAGTTTGTAGTTTATTCAGACACCAGAATATAGTTTGTAGTTTATTTAGACACCAGAATAGAGTTTGTAGTTTATTTAGACACCAGAATAGAGTTTGTAGTTTATTCAGACACCAGAATAGAGTTTGTAGTTTATTCAGACACCAGAATAGAGTTTGTAGTTTATTCAGACACCAGAATAGAGTTTGTAGTTTATTTAGACACCAGAATAGAGTTTGTAGTTTATTCAGACACCAGAATAGAGTTTGTAGTTTATTCAGACACCAGAATAGAGTTTGTAGTTTATTTAGACACCAGAATAGAGTTTGTAGTTTATTTAGACACCAGAATAGAGTTTGTAGTTTATTCAGACACCAGAATAGAGTTTGTAGTTTATTTAGACACCAGAATAGAGTTTGTAGTTTATTTAGACACCAGAATAGAGTTTGTAGTTTATTCAGACACCAGAATAGAGTTTGTAGTTTATTTAGACACCAGAATAGATTTTCTAGTTTATTCAGACACCAGAATAGAGTTTGTAGTTCATTTAGACACCAGAATAGAGTTTGTAGTTTATTCAGACACCAGAATAGAGTTTGTAGTTTATTCAGACACCAGAATAGAGTTTGCAGTTTATTCAGACACCAGAATAGAGTTTGTAGTTTCTTTAGACACCAGAATAGAGTTTGTAGTTTATTTAGACACCAGAATAGAGTTTGTAGTTTATTCCGACACCAGAATAGAGTTTGTAGTTTATTCCGACACCAGAATAGAGTTTGTAGTTTATTTAGACACCAGAATAGAGTTTGTAGTTTATTCAGACACCAGAATAGAGTTTGTAGTTTCTTTAGACACCAGAATAGAGTTTGTAGTTTATTTAGACACCAGAATAGAGTTTGTAGTTTATTTAGACACCAGAATATAGTTTGTAGTTTATTCCGACACCAGAATAGAGTTTGTAGTTTATTCAGACACCAGAATAGAGTTTGTAGTTTATTTAGACACCAGAATAGAGTTTGTAGTTTATTCAGACACCAGAATAGAGTTTGTAGTTTATTCAGACACCAGAATAGAGTTTGTAGTTTATTTAGACACCAGAATAGAGTTTGTAGTTTATTTAGACACCAGAATAGAGTTTGTAGTTTATTTAGACACCAGAATATAGTTTGTAGTTTATTCCGACACCAGAATAGAGTTTGTAGTTTATTCAGACACCAGAATAGAGTTTGTAGTTTATTTAGACACCAGAATAGAGTTTGTAGTTTATTCAGACACCAGAATAGAGTTTGTAGTTTATTTAGACACCAGAATAGAGTTTGTAGTTTATTTAGACACCAGAATAGAGTTTGTAGTTTATTTAGACACCAGAATATAGTTTGTAGTTTATTCCGACACCAGAATAGAGTTTGTAGTTTATTCAGACACCAGAATAGAGTTTGTCGTTTATTTAGACACCAGAATAGAGTTTGTAGTTTATTCAGACACCAGAATAGAGTTTGTAGTTTATTCAGACACCAGAATAGAGTTTGTAGTTTATTTAGACACCAGAATAGAGTTTGTAGTTTATTCCGGCACCAGAATAGAGTTTGTAGTTTATTCAGACACCAGAATAGAGTTTGTCGTTTGGCTTGAGGTTGTTTTTGAAAGTATATTCCTGTTGGTTGTTTATTTGTACTGTAGACAGGACAGACACATACACACATACCAAGATGATGGTAGAGTACACACAGACCGGGGAGAAACTCTCCCCAGATTTTGTCAATTTCTCTTAACACTTTCTAAGTTCAAAAAGTATAATGTGAACAGATAACACAGCATACAAATTATATGAAACAGAGAGAGCAGTTGTCATTGTAACACATTTAACAGCAATTTTCCAAATGAAGCTTCTCCAACAGGCACATGAATAACACACACTTTGAGTGAAGCTTCTGGAACAAACACACCCCTGTTGAGCATGAGGGATATTTCAAAATATGGCACAGTATCTATTGTCTTCTATTTTGTGTGAGTACGTACGTATGTATTCAAAGGTTGTTGTGGCTGTGTTGGTCTATCACTTGTCTCAACAATACAGCGGCTAGCCTGTACAACATCACTGATCACACGGCATTGAAAAATGTTTTGTTCTAGAAAAAGGAAGTGAAAACGGGTATCATTAGACAGGCTTATAGTGAGACTGACAGGAGCTGTGTTTGAGGAAAAACACCCATACACATGCACGCACACACACACACACACACACACACACACACACACACACACACACACACACACACACACACGGAGGACAAAACCTCTTTTCATCCTTCCGTCACACACAGAGGTTGACTTAATCATGGGTAGAAAGCCAGGACTGTGTGAAAAATAGGGAGCCACATGAGAGCAGTCAGTGTGTGGTGTGTGTGTGTGTGTGTGTGTGTGTGTGTGTGTGTGTGTGTGTGTGTGTGTGTGTGTGTGTGTGTGTGTGTGTGTGTGTGTGTGTGTGTGTGTGTGTGTGTGTGTGTGTGTGTGTGTGTGTGTGTGAGCCAGAGATGTAGTGGTGTTGAATGTAATCAGTATGTATTTGTCCTCAGTATGTGTGTAAAATCGGCGTATTCTTTTGTATGTATGTATGTATGTATGTGTGTGTGTGTGTGTGTGTGTGTGTGTGTGTGTGTGTGTGTGTGTGTGTGTGTGTGTGTGTGTGTGTGTGTGTGTGTGTGTGCGTGCGTGTGACAGTGAAAGAGAATGTGAGAGGGATCAGTGTGTTTGCAGAGAGAGTGTCTATCATTATAATCAGCTTAAAGAGTGTGTGTCTCAAATATATAGCTGTTGTGAGGTAAAAGGGGAGTATGTCTGTCTATCTGTCAGTGTGTGTGTGTGTGTGTGTGTGTGTGTGTGTGGGAGATTAAATCTCTCCTCCTTATTCCACAGTGAGGTTTCCCCCCTGAAATCCATTTCAGTTGCGTGTCCGTTCCTCTCCTCCCTCCTCCTAGGGTTCATCACTCCTTCGCAGCACTCCATTAAAGGAAAGACTCCTATCCTTCGCCACAGTCATCGCTTCGCGCTCTCTATCCTTCCCAGGGATCCTTCTCTCATCCCTCATTTCAACTCCTATCCTCCTCCTCTTCTTCCATCTGTTCTCGCGTTCTTTTTCTTTCTCAGTGTGTAACTCCTTCTTCAGTTTTTTCTCTCCGTCTTTTACCAGAAGTTCTGTTTTCAGTCACTCTCTTTTCTCCCTAGACAGTGACTCCGGTTCACCTTCTTGCTTTTCATTTCATTCATTTTGGAACCTTCCCTCGTTTATTTCCCCCCTTGCTTTTTCTTGTGTGTTCAAAAACATTTGGAAAAAAAATAAAAACGTTCATAGATGGTTTCTACCTCAACAACTTCCACAAACGATGTCTAAACTTCAAAACTACAGCATAGTACAAGAACTATAAAAATATACATAGGGGTGGGAGGCCCAGAGGGAGACAGGGAGGGAGGAAGGGAGGAGGCGATGCGAGAGAGAGGGAGAGACCTCAGTTCGCCAGGAAAAGAAAAACAAAGGGATTCAATTAATTTACAACTCAAAGGGGAAGGAAATAAGGTCATGTTTCTAAAAAATAAACCAGCGGATAAAAAATATCTAGCAGTAACAGTGGAGTTTTACAAGTGGAGGAATAAAAATGAAAAACAATAGAAAACAAGACGTCTAAAAATGACTTACTGGATATTCATATATATATATCATCTATAAGTGTTGATAGCGATAAAAAAATCTCACTTTCTTCCTATATTCGCTCACTTTTTTGAGTTTTGGTTTTTAAGACAAGTCTAAAGAACAAACACACACGCACATTCTCTCGCACGTAGTGTATACACAGAGAAATACAGGCATACACACACACACACTGACACACAAAACACACACATACTCGCTGTACTAAAGCACACTAACTGCACACACACCTGTACGTGTAGCAGTGTCATAATTATTATCCTAGTCTCACATACACAAGCACACACATACACACGTTATTAAAATATACAAGAATCTGAATGTCACTAAGACTCAATTGGTCTGACCTCTGGCACCTGAGCCTGATCACGTGGCGAGAGAGTCAGAGGCCCCTGGTCCAATGAGAAACCATACACACACAAACAAACAAACTAACATTAGGGGACACAGTCTGTCTCAGGGGCCAGTCAAGGGCCAGTCAGGGGCCAGTCTCAATAGGTCTGCTAGAGCACAGCACTGGAGATACAGACAGAGTTCTCTGGTTGGTTGGTAGTTGGACTGTAGGGTCCGAGTCCCATAAGGCCATGCTGTGGCGTTACTAGTGTGTGTTCTCTCACACTAGCTTGGTGTGTGTTCTCTCACACTTGTCCTCATGGTGTATAGGGCTCTTCTCTTCAGCTCTGGATGGGGGGTTTCGATTTGCTGTGAGAAAGAAAGGGGTCGTAGCCCAGAGTACTTGTCATTGCTGTCCTCTTTAAAGGGCCCGGGAGGGGAGGGGGGGGGGGGGGGGGGGGGTTATATACTAAACCTTCACTTGGCTTAGTGACACAGTTGAGTGAAGAGTGGTGGGCGTGAAGGATGGCCACTTCAGTAAGCTAGACACACACACCTGTGGCTGTGGCTGGGGTTGGATAGGGCAGTTCATATGCTGTATAGTGCCCTAAACATCTGCTTTTGGAGTAAGTCATTAAGGGACTGTTGTAGGTAGGTTGTAGGTGGTACTGTACTGTATAGAACAGGGTATGTTGTAGGTAGGTTGTAGGTGGTACTGTACTGTATAGAACAGGGTATGTTGTAGGTAGGTTGTAGGTGGCACTGTACTGTATAGAACAGGGTATATTGTAGGTAGGTTGTAGGTGGTACTGTACTGTATAGAACAGGGCATATTGTAGGTAGGTTGTAGGTGGTACTGTACTGTATAGAACAGGGTATATTGTAGGTAGGTAGTAGATGGTACTGTACTGTATAGAACAGGGTATATTGTAGGTAGGTTGTAGGTGGTACTGTACTGTATAGAACAGGGTATATTGTAGGTAGGTTGTAGGTGGTACTGTACTGTACTGTATAGAACAGGGTATATTGTAGGTAGGTTGTAGGTGGTACTGTACTGTATAGAACAGGGTATATTGTAGGTAGGTAGTAGATGGTACTGTACTGTGTAGAACAGGGTATATTGTAGGTAGGTTGTAGATGGTACTGTACTGTATAGAACAGGGCATATTGTAGGTAGGTTGTAGGTGGTACTGTACTGTATAGAACAGGGTATATTGTAGGTAGGTAGTAGATGGTACTGTACTGTGTAGAACAGGGTATATTGTAGGTAGGTTGTAGGTGGTACTGTACTGTGTAGAACAGGGTATATTGTAGGTAGGTAGTAGATGGTACTGTACTGTGTAGAACAGGGTATATTGTAGGTAGGTAGTAGATGGTACTGTACTGTGTAGAACAGGGTATATTGTAGGTAGGTTGTAGGTGGTACTGTACTGTATAGAACAGGGTATATTGTAGGTAGGTTGTAGGTAGTACTGTACTGTATAGAGCAGGGAAGGGTGGTAGTTGGTGGTACTGTAGGTTGTCATGGTGACAACCTTCATACTTTGTAGTAGATGTTGGCTGGGCTCTGGGGGGGCATCTCCTGGACGATGTAGACGGGGTGGCCGTAGTCCCCGCTCACCTTCTCGTAGTGAGGGCAGTACGCCGAGTCCGAAGTCCGCAGGGGGATGATGATGTCACTGGGTTCCGAGCCGTTGTTATTCCCGCTCCCGTGCCCGCCCCCGTGCCCACCGCCGTGCCTCTTGGGGCTGGTGAGGGAGGACAGCGACAGGGGTGGGTGGTGGGACTCCGAGTGCTTGGCGTGTCGCCGCCGGTAACACACCACGCAGATCACCGCGGTTACCAGCAGGAGAAAGGCGGAGCCTCCTGCGGCGCCGGCGATGACAGCCACGTTGGAGGCCGGAAGGGGTCCGTTCTCACCACCCGTGCCTCCCGAACCACCGCCGTCACCGCTAGGAATCCTGGGATGAGTGGTGTTACCAGCACCACCTGTAAAATGACACAATAAATGTTTACTTTAAAAGGATACTTTGGAATTTTGTCAATGAGGCCCTTTATCTACTTCCCCAGACTCAGATGAACTCCTGGATACCCTTTTTGTCTGTGTGCAGTTTGAAGGAAGCAGATAATTGCCCTCATTGTCAACGTATCTTAACGGGGACCAACATTGTTTTAAAAATATCCATATCTACTCCCGAGTGGTGCAGCAGTCTAAGGCACTGCACCTCAGCGTTAGAGGTGTCACAACAGACACCCTGGTTTGAATCCAGGCTGTATCACAACCGGCCGTGATTGGGCGGCACAGAATTTGCCCAGCGTCATCCAGGTTTGGCCGGTGTAGGCTGTCATTGTAAGTAAGAATTTGCTCTTAAGTGACTTGCCTAGCTAAATAAAAAAACACCAGCCTACCGAAGCTCTCATAAGGGCAGAGAAGCAGGCAAACGTTATAGCGGAGAGACGTGTTTTGATAATGCAACCTATGAATTACAGAATAAAGTTGGGAATTTTCATGCGAGACAGTAGTCAGGATTTGGGTTTCAGTGGGATTGGGACTGGATCAGAAAATTGCCTAGGCTCTAGAACAGGAGAAGATATAATTTTCCCTCATGCCTTTCTGAATTGTTAACAGACAGCCTATCTAGTGAATTGTGCATAGGTCTATCAAACTGTCTGAAGAGTCACAATGACAGCTGAAGGAGGCACGCGTTATTTAATAGACTATTCTGTAAAGGTTTCCTGTAGGGTTTATTGACTGCATTCGGGTCGCGTGTGCAGTCGGGAGTGTCAATTATATATGTGCTTTGAATGAATGGCAATGTGTGAAGCATATACGCAAGGATAAAGGCTTCTATGTGACAACCTGTTTGGATAATGTGCTATTTCATTTTTTGCTAATTTGCTGCTGCGTTATTGCGACATTGTGGAAAATGTCATTTCCAGGGTCCTGTCATTGAATGTTTGTGTATCCTGGGATCCCGGCTACCCATGCTAATCCCTAGTTGGGGCTAACGTGCTTCAAAACGAATGCAGTACAGTAATTAAATTACCTTTGTGAATAACGACAAGAAAGTCCAACTTTCTAATGTTATGTTCTATAAACTCTTTATGTACTAAAACTCAGGTGGTGGAACCAACGTTTTGGCAATGTGCCTTTTCAGAGTGTAACCTCTTACATGTACATACTACGCGCCAATAAACAGTCAGCAAGGTGACTAACAGTCTCCCTTCAGTTATAGTGGCACGAACACGAAAGGCTACACCAGGAGGAATGCAGCAAAAATGCAGCCAATGTGACCGTGACCATATGTGGTCTGTCTATCCACATGAATAAGTGGATGGCATTGGATATAAGAGTGTTTGGAATGTTCCTCTGTGCCTGTGGAGAGGCCTACTGAGAGGCTGGCTCTGGCTTGAAGCCACAGCAACCTACAGTGGGTGGATCAAGGTAGCGCTACATCCCTTAAGCCTAACAACGCTGTTTACGTAGCATTAACGCTATCCACATGAAGGAGCCCGAATGGTTGGGTGGTTTATGCGGTGTCCCAAATGGCACCCTATTCCCTATGTAGTGCACTACTTTTGACCAGGGCCCATAGGGCGTTGTGCAGGACTCTGGTCAACAGTAGTGCACTATATAGGGAATAGGGTGCAATTTGGGAAGTAATCTGGGTCTCTATAGCTTGAGACCACACGGTGAAGCTGCCTGGTTGGAATCTGGTCCCAACCGCACGGTCCGACCGCATGTACGGTTACGGCCCAGCAGGTGTCTGGTGGGTTTGGGACCCCCTGTGAGGAGTGGTCGTGTTGCCCGTGCGAACGTTGGTGCTGGTAGCGTTTAGGTTGGTAATGCGAAGCGCGGCAGTGGGATTGGGTTATCATTATTCTTGGCACATTCCCCACTCATTTTCTCTCTCCTCCCTCTCTTCTCTCATCTCGTCTTCCCCTCACTCTGTGGCTCTCCCTCTCTCTGGGTCATTGTGGACATAATAACATCCCCCCCTCGGCTCGCCCTTTCATCACCCCCTATTGCGAGCTCCCCTACCGCGTACACAGGACTAACTGACTGACTGACAGAGAGGCAAAACGCTAATACTAGTCGCCAATTCCACTCTCCCCCTCTCGCTTTCTTCCCTCCCTTCCCCTCTCGTTCCCTCCATCCCTCCATTACCCAAACATCTCTCTCCATTACCTCCTACTCCTTTCACCAGCTCTCTCTATTATCCTCATATTCCCTCGTTCTCCCTCCCCCTCCCTCCCCACTCTCTGTCTCTTTCCTATTCAACAGTACAGCCATCTAGTGTCCCTCCCTCTCGCTTCTCTTCCCTTTTCAGTGTTTATCCTCTTTCTCTTTCAACAGCTAAAGCCATCTTCTTCCCTTCTCACTCCCCTTTTCTGTCTTCCGTGCTTTCTCCATTACTCTCATCAGTTCTCTCATTTACACTTCACACTAGAGAAATGGCCTGCGTGGCAGCATCCCAAATGGCACCCTATTCCCTACATAGTGCACTACCTTTGATTAAAGCCCTATGGGCCCTGGTCAAAAGTAGTGCACTGTATAGGGACTAGGGTTTAGTTTGGGACACAGAATATGTGTCTGGGACAGAACAACCCAGCACACAAAGAACAGGTCAACAAGCTCCCTGCCATGAGGCAACATCCCGCTCCTGTCCTCTCCTATCCTTTCATCTTCCTCTTCTCTCCTCACGCATCAGCTACCCTCCACACCTCTCCTCTCCTGTCCTCTTTCCCCTCCTCTATCTCCCTCTCCTCTCTCTCTCTGCTCAGATTTATAATTTTCCTCTCCTCTCTTCTCTCCGCGGACCAACAGAAACCAGGCCGCCCAAACTAACGACCATAATAACTCTTTCAAATTGCGCCCCCGGTCTCCCCCTACTCCCCCCTCTCCGGGTAGCTATTAGTGCTGTCGTTCCTCGCCTGCGCCACTTAGCTCTGAGGGAAGGAGAGGAAAGGAGCGGATGGACAGAGAGAGGGATGAGAGCGATGGAGGGATGGAATTAATAGAGACCCCACAGATGTTGCTGGCTCGTATCCTCCATCTGTCCTTTTTTTACCGTCCCTCATTCTCTGTCGCTTCCTTCCTCTCTCTACTCACTCGCTTTTTTTGTCTTTTTGGTTGAAGTTTGTCCTCATGACAGTGTAAGTGTGTAAGCTCTTCCACACCCCTCTTACCTGTATTTCTGGTGTTGGTACGGCCCGCGCTTTGGTCTGGTTTGGCAGGTTTCGGGGGCAGTCCATAGGGGTCTAGCAGAAAAAAACAGGGGTATACCCCGGTCAAGATAACACAACCTCAAAACAGGTACACCAATAATAAGATCTCTGTGGCGCTAATGCAACGCCTCTGGGGCCCATTAAATGAAACTAAATATTGATCGTCCTCCAACGTCATTTTCCAAAAGAGCTATCCAACGAGATTAAAATAGGATACTTAAAGAGTTTCCATTTGTAAAATGACCACAATGAATATAAAACTGTAATAAAAGCCCATCATCTCCAATTACCACACCATCCCATCTGTCAGACAGGGAACAGCCCCACTGAAGTGCTAGGCTGCGTCCCTATGGGCTCTGGTCAACAGTAGTGCACTATAAAGGGAATAGGGTGCCATTTAGGACACTTAATATCCTCTAGCCATGGCTATGACAGAGTCCCATATAGATTTACTGAGGGGGACATAATAAACGTCCCTATTGTGCTGAGTACACAGAGACTGCACAATGTACAGACACACACGCAGTCAATGTGCAGAGCTACACACACAGTGCACACACACAGTCTATGTGCAGAGCTATAATTCTACACTAACTGACATTTACAGAGGTTCATACACAGTGGCAGGTATTATTGGTCAACGGGCCCTCTGATGAAAGACAGCCAATCAGAACTTGGCATGAGGGGAGTTTGGATCAATATGACTGCTGGGGCTGCTGAGGGTGGACTCTAGTGTGTGTGTAGGAAAGACGAGAGAGAGAGAGAAAGAGAGACTGTGTGTATGTTTCTCAGAAAGTGTACGTTTCTAAAACTGTGTAGGTGTGTGTGTGTGTGTGTGTGTGTGTGTGTGTGTGTGTGTGTGTGTGTGTGTGTGTGTGTGTGTGTGTGTGTGTGTGTGTGTTTGTGTGTGTGTGTGTGTGTGTGTCAGAGCAGAGCTGAGCAGTGCTCCATCTCATCAGGGATCTCTATGCGGTGGCACAGTGTTTGTTAAGACGACGAACAGAGCAGACATGACCTTTCAGACACACAACATATAACACAGAGAGAAGAGGAAGAGAAGGAGAGAGGACGAGAGAGAGGAGAGAGCGGGGGAGAGAGAGGGAGTGAGAGAGAGAGGAGAGATATAGAGAGGACGAGAGAGAGAAGAGACAGAGGAGAGAGGAGAGAGGGAGAGAGAGAGAGAGAGAGAAGGAGAGAGGGAGAAAGTGAGGAGAGAAGGAGAAAAAGAGGAGAGAGAGAAGGAGAGATGGGGTGAGGAGGAGAGAAAGGAGTGGCGAGAGAGAAAGAGAGAGAGAGAGTGGGCAAGGAGGATGGCGTGGGGTGGGGGGGAGAGGGAGTTATTGAGGGAGAGAGTGGGGGGTGGAAGGAGCAAGGAAGATGGGAGGGAGGGAGGGAGGGAGGGAGGGAGGGAGGGAGGGAGGGAGGGAGGGAGGGAGGGAGGGAGGGAGGGAGGGTGAAAGAAAGAAAGAAAAAGGGAGGGGGAGAAACGGAGAGCAAGGGGAGAACAAGAAAGGTGAAAGAGAGTCAATGATGCCGGTTTTCATTGAACCAGCAATGAAAGAAAGAGAGAGCGAGAGAAATAAATAAAGTAGATATAGAGGGAGTGCTATGCATCTCCTCTGGGTGGGCTGTGTGTGGAGAATGATGGAGAGATAGAGACAGCAGCAGCACTTCCCTCTCAGGATAAGAGCTTCCACAATACGCACAACAACACACAGAGCAGATAACACTGTTGGGGAAATGTGTGGGAGAGAGGAGGGAGTGGATTATATTATGAGGAGTGTGTGTGTGTGTGTGTGTGTGTGTGTGTGTGTGTGGACGGGTGTACGTATGCGTGTGGGGTGGGGTAGAGGAACGAGGGATGAATGGGTGGGGTGTTCAATGAGAATGCCTATGTGGGTAAAAATGTATTATTTGTGTGTGTGTATTAGTGCTGAGCGATTAACCGAAATGTGGATTATTTATCTGTTTTTAAACTAATTGAAGTTGGTTCAATTACTTGAATTCCATTTAGTTTTTCTGTGAGTTCAATACGGACATTACACACATCCAGACTGAATTGTTCGATGTAGTAGGTAGTTGTAGTTTCCAACAGGCCAATATTCTACATAGTTTAGTACATAAATGTGGTAATTAACTACAATGACCACAATCCATTGCGCATCTACTTGTCCAGTATGTGTTTTTTGTACGTCTGCTACAGTAGAGTCAGAATGCACGATTGTGAGAGCAGCTGTTGCTTCGTGAGGCATCTCTACCTGAAAATACATGATCTAAGTATGATCGTTGGTACTCAGCAGTCATAAAAGTATGCCTTCTTTAACTTGAAGAACTACAAAATAGTGATTTTGTCAGACAGCATAGGCAGCAGCTCTATAGAGATGAGACCCTGAATAAAATAATAAAGTCATCTAATAAAACAAATGTAATATACACAACAACTGAAATGTTCAAGTAATGTGAATAAATGATGGTTAATAAGTGATAATCAGTAATGGACAGTCACTACCATCATGGGACTTTTATTCATAGTTTTATTCTGTGCTGTTACAGCCTTCAACCCAAATAATCTAAACCGTGAGAATTTTTGAATAATCGAACCGACACAGAACTGACCTAGCGTGTGTATGTGTGTGTAAAATTCTACTGACCGCTGTATTTATTTGTGTGTTTACAACCAAGTATGATAATGTGTATCGAAGAGAAAGTATGACTTTCATCTAAAACATTGGCCTCTCTCCGTCACCCAAGGGCAACCGCAGCAGTAGAGTCATTAGCAGGGCCAATAGAGACCCTTTCCTCGCCACGGTATATATACAGAGCCAGGAGCTGCACCAGTGGTGTTGATACCCAGAAAGAGCAGCCTACTCCCTACCCTGGGAGCAGCCAGGTCACCAGAAGTGTTGATACCCAGAATGAGCAGCCTACTCCCTACCCTGGGAGCAGCCAGGTCACCAGAAGTGTTGATACCCAGAATGAGCAGCCTACTCCCTACCCTGGGAGCAGCCAGGTCACCAGTGATACAAGTCAGTATTCGGCGTCCATCCAGGTCTGGGGATGTCGGGAGATGACATGGACACCGGCAACTAGGAGCAGTAGCGAGCGCTGTAACCTTCAAGTTGGTTTACTCATCTGATTCTGAAGGTTGCAGGTTCAAATCCAGTGATAGAAAGTTGTTTTTGAGATGTTTGTTTTAAAACTATCCTGAGCTTTAGCCCTAACCTTAACCATTCGGTGTGAATGCCTGCACTTAACCTTAAACACTTTTGAGAAACATCATTCTGACGTGAGACTGTGAGAACTAGTTGGTGTAAGTGGGCAAAGGGAGCCAGTATCAGAGAGAATAGTGGTGTTCAGAGTGTTAGTGAGTGAAGTCAACAGGCCTCATTAGAGCTGTGTGATCCTGGATGCTCCTCTCCTCCAGCTCTCTGCCTCGAATCAACACTAATACACTCTGAGGAGAATATAGTAGTCGGTGTGTGTTTTTCACTGCGTGTGTGTCAGTACTCACTCTGTCCCACTTTAAGGACCACTTTCATGCCCTGCGTGGCACACACTCCTCCCCTCATACTCTCCAGACCCTGGCGCGTCCCATCTGACGTGGCTGGAGGGGGAAGAACATAGAACACATTAGGAGGAGTGTCACACACACACACACACACGTGCACACACACAAACAAATGCATGTACACACGCACTTATGCACACACATACAATAACTCCAATCTTCCTTTCACAATGCCTTCACATTCATACAGCCAAACCATTCTACCCAACCAAAACATGAGTGACATTTGCAGGCGTAGTGATTAAACTCACACAGAAGCCGTGAAATGTCACAGTCCTACAAGATGGGAGGCTTTTAATAGGTGCTAAGGTCTCGGCCCAGAGGATCTCATTTAACAGCCTACTGACTGAGCTCTGTGGACTCAGTCACTAATACAAACTAATTAACTTCAATAAACTGCCCTGATATAGAAGTATACTATGTAGACTGGACCAACACACTGGAGGACAGAGAGATGGGCTTGTAGCTCCAGACTACATGATGATGATGATGATGATATTATTATTATGACGAAGGGACGATAATCAAAGTTTATGATTTGCGATATAAATGGGAGAAATGGACATCTGCAATAAGTAATGGAACAGTATGTACAGCAGTATGGTCATTTAGCAGATGATTTTATCCAAAGCAATTTACTTGTGTTAAGTAAACATTTTAGTATTTGAACCCACAACCCTGGTGTTGCAATCACCATGCTTTTATCCAAGTTTACCAATAGAACCACCAAACAGGCTCTGCTCGTTAGAGAACTGTTCAGGCCGGGAGAGGGGTGGGTAAGAGAGGTGAGAAGATGGGGGAGTGCAGGTGGGGAGAACAGAGAGGATACATAATGGCACAAATCGGTACAGACTAATGTAATCCATAGGCTGAGTCAAAAAAATTTACTGAGAGAAGAGAGGGGCGAGGCATGAAGAGAAAGGATGAGAGCAAATGTAATTTTTTTATGTTTTAATTATTATTATTATTACTTAAAAAAAACTATTTTATTGTCACATACAAGTGTTTAGCAGATGTTATTGTGGGAGTAGCGAAATGCCTGTGCACACCCTTCTCTCTTTCTCTCCTCTCTCTTTCTACCTCTCGCCTCCCTCTCTTTTGGTTCAAGCCTCAAGGGCAGACCTTTGCTTTCCTCCCTCAAAAATACATCCCTCCCTCCATGTTTGTCTCTCTTTGGCTTGAGGCTACAGACTAAGGTGTTGGACGGAGAGGAGATAAGGGAGCAAGGGAGAGCCAGAGAGAGGTGTGAAAGAAGAGAGCCTAACTCATCACACCTCTCCATCCCTCCGTCTCTCCTGCCAGCCTGTGAGCGTTGGGAAGTGTAAAGGGAGGAGAGAGAGAGAGAGAGAGAGAGAGAGAGAGAGAGAGAGAGAGAGAGAGAGAGATCAGCAGAGGGCAAGGATATCAAGATGGAGGGATGGATAGGAGAGCGAAGAGAGCGGTGGAGAGATGCTTGAGACGATGAGGGGGAGAAAGGAGAGACCGGCTGGATGGGAGGAGAGGAGAAACACAATGGAGGGGAGAGAAAGGGGCACAGATGGAGGTAAAAAAAAGGACTGAAAGGCTGGAAAGGGATTGAGGGGAAGAGAAGAAGGGAAATGATCGCTTTGGGGAGTTTAACGAAGAAGACACTGAGATCATAAGAGCAAGGGAACGCAGAGAGAGGGAGGAGAGAGACACTGATCGTTTATGACAAGCTGTTGCTAACATGACTGAGGCAGTAGACTATGAGAAGTGATAGACGTAGCGTGAGAGAGAGGAAGAGAGAGGGAGGTGAAAAGAGACGACTTTAAGCTGTGGTCACTTATGGTAATGATTCAAAAGAACACAAAGAAAAGAGAAAGATAAAAGAGAGGGATTATGAAAGTAGCAGTAGCATGCTCTTTAGTCTTAACCACATCACTTTGGAACAGAGAAAACGAGAGAGAACGAGAAATAGCAGGAGAAGAAAAGAAGGAATGTGACGATGCGGTTTGGGGGTGGAGGAGTGGACACAGAGTAACTTGGGATGAGCTGAGAGAGGAGAGAGAACAGGAATGGAATGGAGAGATAGGGAGGGTTGGAGGGAGGGAGGGCGGGAGGGAGGGAGCAAGGGAGGGAAATAGGGAGGGAGGGAGGGAAAGGGGGAGGGAAAGGGGGAGAGAGGGAGGGAAAGAAGGAGGGAGCGACGGATGAGTAATTGAGACAATGATCAGCAGTGATGGGGATTTGTAGAGCACTCGAGGACGCCACCCTCTTCCTCCGACGAAAAATAGAAGGGAGGGAAAGACGACCAAGTTGAAAAACTGAATTAATGAAATAATATCACAGTCAACCTCAATCAGCCGGCACAGTCTGTGCCAGAGTAGAGCTTTAGACAAGTGTGTATCGTGGGTGTATCGTGTGTGTGTGTGTGTGTGTGTGTGTGTGTGTGTGTGCGTGTGCGTGTGCGTGTGTGTGTGTGTGTGTGTGTAGCCTGTCTGCCTGTGTGTCTGCTTCTGTATGTGTGTCCAAGTCTTTCTCCGACCAGACCAGTTCCAGATATAGTATAACAGGTAAATGGCACCCTACTTCATCTATTAATGCACAATTATTGATGCTGCCATTACGTCTGAATACTATCTGATACAGTCTGATACAGCCTGAATACAGTCTGATACAGTCTGAATACTGTCTAATACAGTCTGATACAGTCTAATACAGTCTGATACAGTTTGAATACTGTCTGATACAGTCTAATACAGTCTAATACAGTCTGATACAGTCTGAATACAGTCTGAATACTGTCTAATACAGTCTGAATACAGTCTGATACAGTCTGAATACTGTCTAATACAGTCTGAATACAGTCTGAATACAGTCTGATACAGTCTAATACAGTCTGATACAGTTTGAATACTGTCTGATACAGTCTAATACAGTCTAATACAGTCTGATACAGTCTGATACAGTTTGAATACAGTCTGATGCAGTTTGAATACTGTCTGATACAGTCTAATACAGTTTGAATACAGTCTGAATACTGTCTGATACAATCTGAATTAGAGGTCGACCGATTAATCGGAATGGCCGATTAATTAGGGCCGATTTCAAGTTTTCATAACAATCGGAAATCGGTATTTTTGGACACCAAAATTAATTACACCTTTATTTAATCTTTATTTAACTAGGCAAGTTAGTTAAGAACACATTCTTATTTTCAATGACGGCCTAGGAACAGTGGGTTAACTGCCTTGTTCAGGGGCAGAACAACAGATTTTTACCTTGTCAGCTCGGGGGATTCAATCTTGCAACCTTACAGTTAATTAGTCCAACGCTCTAACCACCTGATTACATTGCACTCCACGAGGAGACTGCCTGATACGCGAATGCAGTAAGCCAAGGTAAGTTGCTAGCTAGTATTAAACTTATCTTATAAAAAACAATCAAATCAATCATTATGACTAGTTAACTACACGTGGTTGATGATATTACTAGTTTATCTAGCGTGTCCTGCGTTGCATATAATCGATGCGGTGCGTATCGTTGCTCCAATGTGTACCTAACCATAAACATCAATGCCTTTCTTAAAATCAATACACAGAACTATATATTTTTAAACCTGCATATTTAGCTAAAATAAATCCATGTTAGCAGGCAATATTAACCAGGTGAAATTGTGTCACTCTTGTGTTCATTGCACGCAGAGTCAGTGTGTATGCAACAGTTTGGGCCGCCAAATGACATAACATTGAAGGTTGTGCAATGTAACAGCAATATTTAGACTAATGGATGCCAGCCCTTAGATAAAATATGGAACGGTTCCGTGTCAACCCTCGCAAGGCTGCAGGCCCAGACGGCATCCCCAGCCGCGCCCTCAGAGCATGCGCAGACCAGCTGGCCGGTGTGTTTACAGACATATTCAATCAATCCCTATCCCAGTCTGTTGTTCCCACATGCTTCAAGAGGGCGACCATTGTTCCTGTTCCCAAGAAAGCTAAGGTAACTGAGCTAAACGACTACCGCCCCGTAGCACTCACTTCCGTCATCATGAAGTGCTTTGAGAGACTAGTCAAGGACCACATCACCTCCACCCTACCTGACACCCTAGACCCACTCCAATTTGCTTACCGCCCAAATAGGTCCACAGACGATGCAATCTCAACCACACTGCACACTGCCCTAACCCATCTGGACAAGAGGAATACCTATGTGAGAGTGCTGTTCATCGACTACAGCTCGGCATTTAACACCATAGTGCCCTCCAAGCTCGTCATCAAGCTCGAGACCCTGGGTCTCGACCCCGCCCTGTGCAACTGGGTACTGGACTTCCTGACGGGCCGCCCCCAGGTGGTGAGGGTGGTGGTAATTTCACTGAAAGAACAAAAGTTTTGTTTTCGAGATGATAGTTTCCGGATTCGACCATATTAATGACCTAAGGCTCGTATTTCTGTGTGTTATCATGTTATAACTAAGTCTATGATTTGATAGAGCAGTCTGACTGAGCGGTGGTAGGCAGCAGCAGGCTCGTAAGCATTCATTCCCACTTCACTTTACTGCGTTTTGCCAGCAGCTGTTTATGACTTCAAGCCTCACAACTCCCGAGATTAGGCTGGTGTAACCGCTGTGAAATGGCTAGCTAGTTAGCGGGGTGCGCGCTAATAGCATTTCGAACGTCACTCGCTCTGAGACTTGGAGTGGTTGTTCCCCTTGCTCTGCATGGGTAACGCTGCTTCGAGGGTGGCTGTTGTCGTTGTGTTCCTGGTTCGAGACCAGGTAGGAGGAGAGGGACGGAAGCTATACTGTTACACTGGCAAAACTAAAGTGCCTATAACAACATCCAATAGTCAAAGGTTAATGAAATACAAATGGTATAGAGAGAAATAGTCCTATAACTTTGACTTTGTTTTTGCATTATTTAAACCAAATTGAACATGTTTAATTATTTATTTGAGGGTAAATTGATATTATTGATGTAGTACATTAAGTTAAAATAAGTGTTCATTCAGTATTGTTGTAATTGTCATTATTACAAATAAATAAAAAATTGTCCGATTAATCGGTATCGGCCTTTTTGGGTCAGCCAATAATCGGTATCGGCGTTGGAAAATCATAATCGGTCGACCTCTAATCTGAATACTGTGTACTACAGTCTAATACAGTTTGAATACAGTCTAAATACAGTCTGAATACAGTCTGAATACAGTCTAAATACAGTCTAATAGTCTAATACAGTTTGAATACATTGACTAAAATACAGTAGAATACAATATATACACATTGCAAGTTGTCAGAGAGCACACAGATTAAAGTAAAAGATCATCAGAAGGCCGAGGCACAGAGCGAAAGAGCAGATTAAAGGACAAACAGAAGAAAGAAACAAGCAAAGTGAGGGTACAAAGAGAAGGGATCTGAGCCAAAAGGAGCGTGCTGCCTGCGTGTGGATGGTTGTGTGTGTACCTCTCCCACGCTCGTCGCTGGTGTTTTTGACGGCGTATGTGTGACGCGCCATTGGACACACACACACACACACACACATGACAATGTGAGTGGGTGTATGGTTCCTGAGACACACATTAAGTAAGGAGCGATGGTGTGTGTGTGTGTGTGTGTGTGTGTGTGTGTGTGTGTGTGTGTGTGTGTGTGTGTGTGTGTGTGTGTGTGTGTGTGACAGGCTTCAATCTGTATAAGTAAACGTGAATCCCTTGGTATCTCTTAGTTCCAGTTGTTTTGTCTCCAGAGTATGTTATAACAAAGCTTGTCTCATACACATGCCGAGGAAGGTGCACACGCGTGCGTGTGTGTGTTTGTGTGTATTCACACATGTTGTCCTAAGAATAATGAAATCAACAAAACTACATTACTATACAGTAGGTGATTGCTGGACCAACTGTATAGTTTTACTGTCAAAATAAAAAATGTACAGTCGGTTCCTGTACTTATTTGTAGTCCTCCTGCTCCACTGGGTTACGGTTTATCTACATGTCAGACAAATTATGAAGCTTTAACTACTATCTCCCCCTTCCTCGACACACACACACACGCACGCACGCACACACACACACACACACACACACACACACACACACACACACACACACACACACACACACACACACACACACACACACACACACACACACACACACACACACACACACACACATACACACTTGAGAAAGACTTATGTTAGGGATGCATATTGTCTCTTCTTGCCAACTCTTTAAAATCTAGGATCATACTTCATATTTCCTGTAACTCTAGAACCCTTTATAACTCACACGGAACACTTTTAGAACCTCTGTGTGACGCATTAACGAAGGTATCACAACCCTTTCCCTGACAGCTGACTTCAACGCACTAAGCTGTGTAGTCAAAGAGAAAGGCCTTCTCGTGTACGGCATGTGTTTTCACCCTGGAAAAGCATTCTTTTGATCCATAACCCTAAGCCAAGATCTAGCTGTGACACTCTTTCTCTGCATGCATTCCGCCAAGCTGGAAATATAGAAATACACAAGGAAGATTAGTTCCAACATGGCATGAGGATTTCCTAAGCTGTTTTCGATGGAGAAAATTGAGAAAACAAATTTTTCCATTGTAGCAAACACTGGAAGGTTGTTTACGTGGGTTGTAGTACCACAGTGTGTGTGTGTGTGTGTGTGTGTGTGTGTGTGTGTGTGTGTGTGTGTGTGTGTTGGTTCTTCTGTCCTTGTGGAAACAAGGAAAATTCTCCCTCATGGGGACTTGGGATCTCCCACGTCCCCATGAGGACAAGGGCTATTTTAGCCTTGGTTAGGTTTAGGGTTAAGGTTTATGGAAAATATCATTTTTGATTGGAAATACATTTTAGGTCCCCACGAGAATAAAATAACAAAATGTGTGTGTGCGTGTATTCATAACAGGACATAGTATGCAGAGTAATGGTGACAGGTTAAAGATCACATGCTGGACACACACACACACACACACACACACACACACACACACACACACACACACACGGAGACACACACACACGCGCATATACATATGCACTCACACACCACATACAGACACATAGGCTATGGTATCTCCCAACGTCTCCTATCTCCACTATTACTAGCCAAACAGACAGAAACACACACACACAGACATGGACACACACACACACTCCTTTGTGTCAGGGGGAATGATCTCGGTATCTCTGCTTGCCTTGCGTGCGGTTGATCTCCCCTCTGTGCTCAATGACATTCTAATTCTCAGCAGTTATTCACTTTTCATCTATCGGACAGAATTACCCTCTCACCTCTCCCTCTTTTCTCCCTGTGTCTCTGTCCTGGGGGGTGGGATGTGTGGAATCCCATCCTATTAACCTTAAACATTGACATGCACACACACACACACACCGAGCATCTAGACCTCAGGGCCACAGGGTCCTCCCAGTGAGGAGGGCTTGTCACTGTCAGGCCGCTCAAGATCCACTGCAAAATTCGACGTCCGTCCAGGTAAGCAGGACATCGGCAGATGACTTAAAAGCCGGCCACTAAGGACAACCAGGAGAGCTACTACCATTAAGTAGGCTTGGGGTAAACCACAAACAACGGCGGCCGCGTGTTCAATCCCAATGCTAGGCACCTGTTTCCTCTTCTTGTTGTTTTAACCCTATCCCAAACCTTAACCTGTACCGTAACAATTCAGAATGAATAACTAAACGTAACCTTCGAAATGTGATGTTTATGGACAAACATC
This sequence comes from Oncorhynchus clarkii lewisi, assembly GCF_045791955.1. Lineage (NCBI taxonomy): Eukaryota > Metazoa > Chordata > Actinopteri > Salmoniformes > Salmonidae > Oncorhynchus > Oncorhynchus clarkii. The sequence goes on from NC_092155.1 coordinate 19,028,898, forward strand.
AGGTTCCGCAGTGAGACTGTGAGAGCTTGTTGGATGTCAGGGACACACCCGATCTTTGCCACACACACACACACACTTAGGCACATATACACACACACACACACACACACACACACACACACACACACACACACACACACACACACACACACTTAGACACATACACACACACACGTACACAAAAAAAGAGACATGATAGTAATCAATGTAATCAAGGTAGTAAATCATTATTATTTTCATACACAATTTATTTTGGGGCTTAGCTGTGGTCAATTTGCAGTGTACAAATTATTATAATTATGTTCTGGCCCCCTGACCATCCACTCTGATAAAAATCATCCGGTGGCTGAATCTAGTTGCCTACCCCTGCTCTACAGTATGGTGATGTGTTTCTCATCCATTAGGCTGACTGACAGTGTGGGGAGATAGAAAGGAAATTGTAATGCTAATACTAATTATAGTTACGCCAGATGGTGTGACTATCGTATGCTTTGGTTGAAGCTCCCTACCATCATACACTGACTGTACAAAACTTGAAGAACACCTGTTCATTCCATGACATGCTGACCAGGTGAATCCAGGTGAAAGCTATCATCCCTTATGTCACTTGTTAAATCCACTTCAATCAGCGTAGATGAAGGGGAGGAGACAGGTACCCCTTTCCTGCAGTCGAATGACCAAAGCGTCCTCTAGTGAGTGAATGGGTGGAATGTTATTTATATTTTTCAGAATTTAAATGTAAAAAATACAGTGTTTCTATGTCAAACAGTTTTGTTATATGTCAGTCTTCTGTGATGTGTATAAAGTGCAATATTGGGATGAAATCTCAAAATGTAATACATTTAGCTCAAATTCTAGACGTCGGATTAAAACGAGGCTACAGCCTCCATAAGGTGACCATTGGACTAAGATCCATCTTGACTAAATAAGTTTGAAGGTACAGTTTTTACTCAATTCCCTATTTACCTCACTCACGTGCACATTTATGCCCAATAAAAAACCAACAATGTGCTTTCTTTTTGTAGCATTTCTGCAATGCTAACATATTTTCAGTTCAATCTCAGAGTTCTAAATGTGGGTGCAACTCGGATGCTGTCCAATAGTAGCAGCTAGCTAGTAGAAGGCTAGCAGCTGTAGATAGCTAGCTTACACCAGTAGGATGAGAAGCAAAAGGAAGGTAGCTAGCTAGCTAGGTATATTTAGCTATGGAAGGTTTTTCATTGGGCTGAAGTCTGTGTAAACTGCTGACCTGGACCTGTGTGTAACAGGATCACTGTCAGAAGATCCAGAGACAACTCTACCCTTTTACGTATTCATTCATTCAGTACTCCCCTTCCTCTGTCAACGCAATTGTCTTCCTGTCATTTTACTCCAAATTTGTGCCAACTGATCAACTACCTTTTCAATGTGTTCCTGAAAACCGTTGCCATCCACAAGTGAAAAGTATAAGGTGTGCGGGTTACACACAAAGCACGCAGGTGAAACAACAGCACCATCATGATCATTGCTTGCTTGTGCGACCTGTTAGCTACAGTCTGTGATAACATGTAACTGTTTTCAACACATCAACTGTTTTAGACAACAACAACAAAAAGATTGGAGCAAACGCATGATGTCATCACCACACTGCCCATTTAAATAGCGTGTCAAGTTGACGTGTCTATAAACTGGGTTCGTAGTGTAACGGTTAGCATCTCTGCCCTGGGATTCAAAGGTCCCGGTTTCGCCTACCAGAAAGGATAGTATGACCATTCTCTTTCGTGTATACTTTTTGACACCTCCCTCAGGCTGCCTACACATTGTTGGAAGTACAATAGACCAACATAGCTGCTGTAGTAGGTCAAAGCTGTGTGCTGGAAAGCCTTGGTAGAGCATGGGTGAAGTAGGCATTGTGGTGCTCAAGTGAATTTCCTTTCTTTTTCAGTTTCAGACCAATGCCTACATCTCACTTAAAACGTTGTTTTTTGTTTTTAATCATCTATTGTAACCCTGCATCCAAACAGACTGCTCTTATACAGAAAATTCAGAGTTCAGCATGCCAATTCTTTATTGTGTTTGACAATGCAGTGGCAATTGGAAAGGTTCTGTGGATAATGTGTTGGATGTTGTTCAATGACTGGCTGAATGAGCCAGGTGCATGTGTGTGCATTCTGCGTTGAACTACAGTTTGTGTCTGTGTGTGCATACCTGTGTGTGTGTGTGCGCGTGTGGGTCAGTGTGCATGCATGAGTGTGTATCTGAAATGTGTGCGTGTGTGTGTGTGTGTGTGTGTGTGTGTGTGTGTGTGTGTGTGTGTGTGTGTGTGTGTGTGTGTGTGTGTGTGTGTGTGTGTGTGTGTGTGAGTGATATGTAATACAGGTTGCTGCATAGGTTATTCATCTCTGACCTCTAAACAATAATACTTTTAGACAATCCTGTCGCTACACCAACAAACCTAACATGTAAACTTGCTTACTGTCATCAGAGTCATAGGACAGGGAGATGGATGGAGGGAGAGAGAGAGAGAGAGAGAGAGAGAGAGAGAGAGAGCGAGCGAGTGAGAGAAACAGAGGGACGGAGAAAGAGAGAGGCAGACATGCCGACAGAGGGAGAAAGGAGAAAACAGGTCTATAGATAGCTGCCCCAGAGGACTATGAGCCAATGTGAGCATTAAGAGCAGAAAGGATTGAGGAGCGGCGAAAGAACACTTGCGTAACATTGAGGGAATGTCGCCGGTAAAGCAGCAGTGATGTAGGACAGCGAAGAGAGATGCTACAGTCTGAACTGGGTCAGAGTCCTCGTCTGAGGGCATCGGGTGCATTGGAGAGAGAGGGTGTGTTGTGTGTTTTCTATAGATTAAATATTTCATACTGACAGTGGATTTGAATAGACAGGGCCCTTCAATGTCCTTCATGCCCATAACACTTCAATAGCTTTGGGAGAGTATAGAAATATATTGAATAGAGGAGCTAAGGTTCATGGTCTCATCAGCTTGGTACTTGGTACTGAACATTCTAGGCAGGAAGTACACTATATAAATAAAAGTATGTGGACAACCCTTAAAATAGTGAATTCGGCTGTTTCAGCCACACCCGTTGCTGACAGGAATATGAAATGGTTTACACAGCCATGCAATCTCCATAGATAAACATTGTCAGTAAAATAGCCTTACTGAAGAGCTCAGTCACTTTCAACGTGGCACCATCATAGGATGCCACCTTTCCAACAAGTCAGTTCGTCAAATTTCTGCACTGCTAGAGCTGCCCCAGTCAACTGTAAGTGCTGTTATTATGAAGTGGAAACGTCTGGAGCAACAACGGCTCAGCCGCCCAAAAATCGTCTCACTTCCAAGTTCCAAACTGCCTCTGGAAGCCACGTCAGCACAATAACTGCTTGTTAGGAACTTCATTAAATGGGTTTTCCATGGCCGAGCAGCCGCACACAAGACTAAGATCACCATGCGCAATGGCAAGCGACGGACGAATCTGGGTTTGGGGGATGCCACGAGAACGCTACCTGCCCCAATGCATAGTGCCAACTGTAAAGTTTGGTGGAGGAGGGATAATGGTCTGGGGCTGTTTTTCATGGTTAACACTACAGCATACAACGACGTTCTAGACGATTCTGTGCTTCCAACTTTGTGGCAACAGTTTGAGGAAGGCCCTTTCCTGTTACAGCATAACAGTGCCCCCGTGCACAAAGCGAGGTCCATACAGAAATGGTTTGTGGAGATCGGTGTGGAAGAACTTGACTGGCCTGCACAGAGCCCTGCCCTCAACCCCATTGAACACCTTTGGGATGAATTGGAAACCCAACTGCGAGCCGGGCCTAATCGCCCAACATCAAGGCTCTTGTGGCTGAACGGAAGCAAGTCCCCGCAGCAATGTTCCAACATCTAGTGGAAAGCCTACCAGAAGAGTGGAGGCTGTTATAGCAGCAAAGGGGGGACCATATTAATGCCCATGATCTTGGGATGAGATGTTCAACGAGCAGGTGTCCACATACATTTGGTCATGTAGTGTATGTAATGTCAAGATGAGTAACATGTTGGTGTAACACTTCAGTATACCCTTCAGTGTCTAGCTGCCAATAGAATGACTGTCCATAGCAACTGTGGGTATTTGTAGATAATCTCTTGGAGTCTTTAAGGGGATGGTTGAGTGCTGGTGTGCTGTATGGTGCTTGTATGGTGTGTGTGTGTGTTTTAGAGTGTGTCTGTGTGTGTGGCCGGTCTCCGTTATAGAATAAAGGCCTGCAGAAATGGGTCAATGCCGGCCTCTCTCCTCCCTCCGTCTCCTCCCTCCATCTCCTCCCTCAATCTCTCTCCTCTGCTCTTTGCTCATGCAGCCGTAAATCAGAGTTTAAAAAAAAAACCTGTCTGTATCCTCATGTCTCTCCCAAATATAGACTAAAACACCTCTGCCTGTCCACTCCCCTAGCAGCACAGGATTCAACGAGCCGCCCGTCTCTCTCTCTCTCTCTCTCTACTGTGTCGTGTCTTAAAGCTCCCATTAGCTCAGAGTTCTTCCTGTCCCCTTTTTAGGCCTACCCTTCAGGCTACCACACACACTTACGCAGTCGCTAGCTCAGACACACACAGAGGCACACTCACACACAGACACTGACACACTAACATATTCTGACAACTCTAACAACGCCATTCTCACATGAACACTTGAAAATACGTTTTGAGTCTGAATTTAAGTAGCTTAAAAAGGAAAATAACACTCTCTTTACAACTCTTTTTCAATCTTCGTCTCCATCTTTCTCTCCCTTCTCTCTCTCGCTTCCCCTTCTCTCTCAGTCTCTCTCTCCCTTCTCTCTCGGTCTCTCTTTCTCTTCCCCTTCTCAGTTTGTCTCTCTCTCGTCCCCTTCTCTCTCAGTTTCTCTCTCGCGGTCTCTCTCTCGTCCCCTTCTCTTTCGGTCCCTCTCTCTTCCCCTTCTCTCTGTCTCTCTCTCGTCCCCTTCTCTCTGGCTCGGTCTCTCTCTCTTCCCCTTCTCTCTCAGTCTCTCTCTCTTCCCCTTCTCTCTCAGTCTCTCTCCCTCAGTCTCTCTCTTCCCCTTCTCGGTCTCTCTCTCTCAGTCTCTCTCTCTTCCCCTTCTCTCTCGGTCTCTCTCTCTCAGTCTCTCTCTCTTCCCCTTCTCTCTCTTTCTCTCTGTCTCTATCTCGTCCCCTTCTCTCTCGGTCTCTCTCTCGTCCCCTTCTCTCTCGGTCTCTCTCTCTTCCCCTTCTCTCTCGGTCTCTCCCTCTTCCCCTTCTCCCTCCCTTCTCTCTCAGTCTCTCTTTCTCTTCCCCTTCTCAGTCCGTCTCTCTCTCGTCCCCTTCTCTCTCGGTCTCTATCTCTCGTCCCCTTCTCTCTCGGTCTCTCTCTCGTCCCCTTCTCGCTCAGTCTCTCTCTTCCCCTTCTCTCTCAGTCTCTCTCTCTCAGTCTCTCTCTCTTCCCCTTCTCTCTCTCTCTCTCTATCTCGTCCCCTTCTCTCTCGGTCTCTCTCTCGTCCCCTTCTCTCTCGGTCTCTCTCTCTTCCCCTTCTCTCTCGGTCTCTCCCTCTTCCCCTTCTCTCTCCCTTCTCTCTCAGTCTCTCTTTCTCTTCCCCTTCTCAGTCCGTCTCTCTCTCGTCCCCTTCTCTCTCAGTCTCTCTCTCTCTTTCCCCTTCTCTCTCAGTCTCTCTCTCTCTCTCTCTCTCTCTCTCTACCTCTGTCTTTGATTCTCTTTGGCAACAAAATGGCACCCTATTCCCTATATAGTGCACTATGGGCCCTGGTCAAAAGCAGTGCACTATAGGGAATATTGTGCCATTGGAGAGACAGTCTTTGTATACCCAGTTCCAGCTTTCTTTGGGAGCATCTTCGTTCCTCTAAGGCAGATCCACACTGACATTGTCTCTGTCTGATTATGATGTGTGCAATTACATTCTGCTAGAAATAAACTATGTGTGTGTGTGTGTGCGTGCGTGCGTGCGTGTGTGTGTGTGTGTCAGTGTGTGTGGTCTCTGTGTGTTCAAACAGAATAAATAACTATTTCTGTTGTGTTCAGCTGGACAGCTCAGTAGGACGTCACAGTCAAATCGGAGACAGCCATATCAAAACATCAAAACACTCCTCCACGACGTCAGAGCAACACTGAGAGAACGTTGCTACCATGCAAGTGGTTGATATGGAGGAGTGTGGCTGATGCACTATGCTATACGCCAACTGTTTTTTGGTTTCTTTCACAAACACACTTTAAGCTTCTTTAGACTAGACACCTTACTGTGAGATGAGAGGAGAAGGGAGGGAGGAGGGGAGGGAAGGAGGAAGAGGGAGGGAGGGAGTTTACAGGAGGAAGTGGGGGGGAGGGAGGGAGGATGGGGAGAGGAGGAGAGGAAGGGAAGGAGGAAGACGGAGGGAGGGAGGTGATAGGAGGAAGAGGGAGGGAGGGAGAGAGGGAGATAGAATGGGGAGAGGGGGAAGAGGGAGGGAGGGAGGGAGGATGGGGAGAGGAGGAAGAGGGAGGGAGGTAGAATGGGGAGAGGAGGAAGAGGGGGGGAGGGAGGTAGGATGGGGAGAGGAGGAAGAGGGAGGGGGGTAGGATGGGGAGAAGAGGAAGAGGGGAGTGCAAAAGCTTTTTGGGGACGAAAGTCTAAAAGATGAGGGAGGGAAGGAGGAGCGATAAGGGAAGGAGGGCTGGAGAGAAGGAGGGATGAAGAGCGGGAGAGAAGGAGCGATAACGAAATAGGGGTGGAGAGAGGGAGAGAAGGAACGATGAGGGAAGGAGGGATGCAAAAAGAGGGAAGTGGGTCAACGGTCTGATGGGAGAAACGAGAGAATGAGACAACATTCGGTGACACAGAGAGAAAGAGGGAGCAATGGAAGAGAGGAGGAGGAGGGAAACTAAATGAAGAAAAAGGGATGCGGAGGGCAGACGAAGAGTGTGTGAGAGAGAGAGTAGAAAAAAGGCCGTAGGAGGGATGGGATCTTTTAGAGGAACTCTTAAAAGGCGTTTATTTCTGGATCACATTAATGCCAAATGTCACAGACACACAACTTTACTGTAGAGGAGTTGACTGCTAGAGCAGAACACGCACACACGCACCACAAACTTAACAAATGTTTTTGCTGTGAAACGGAGTTGATGGAAACAGAGAAAGAAGAACAGAGAGAGAGAGGGAGATAGAGAGGTGACGAGAGAGAAAAAGAGAGAGTGGGAGAGAGGGAGTGAGAGCGAGAGGGAGGGAGAGAGAAGGAGAGTGAGAAGGAGAGAGCGGGCGTACAACTTGTTCTGAACAGAGCAGTACATCTTAAAGAGTGTAATTACACAGAACTGTCACGTTAATTAAAGCTTTTAATGAAGTAAATGAGTGCTCAGCAAGAACAAAAACCACCAGCCACAGGGAGTGTGTGTGTGTGTGTGTGTGTGTGTGTGTGTGTGTGTGTGTGTGTGTGTGTGTGTGTGTGTGTGTGTGTGTGTGTGTGTGTATTTTGCTCTGCGTCTCCTCTCTGTGTGTTTTTACTGTCTTCCATTCTGGCCTCATTGCTTTTTAAGTAAAATAACCCAGGAATGTTTGGAAAAGCTGTGGATGGAATGTGTGTGTGTTAGTGTGTGTGTGTTTGTGTCTGCAAGTGTGCCTGAGTGTGTGTGTGTCTGCGAGAGACAGAGAGCGAGACAGACATATAGACAGAACGAGAGAGAGGGAGGTAGAGAGAGTTTTGGCCCATTCCTCCTGACAGAGCTGGTGTAACTGAGTCAGGTTTGTAGGCCTCCTGGCTCGCAAAGCTTATTTTTCAGTTCTGCCCACAAATGTTCTATGGCATTGAGCTCAGGACTTTGTGATGGCCACTCTAATACCTTGACTTTGTTATACTTAAGCCATCTTGCCACAACTTTGGAAGTATGCTTGGGGTCATTGTCCATTTGGAAGACCCATTTGCGTCCAAGCTTTAACTTTCTGACTGATGTCTTGTGTTGCTTCAATATATCCACATAATTTTCACATAATTTTGTGAAGTGCACCAGTCCCTCCTGCAGCAAAGCACCCCCACAACATGATGCTGCCACCCCCGTGCTTCACAGTTGAGATGGTGTTCTTCAGTTTGCAAGCCTCCCCCTTTTTCCCCCAAACATAATGATGGTCATTATGGCCAAACAGTTCTATTTTTGTTTCATCAGGCCAGAGGACATTTCTTCAAAAAGTACGATATTTGTCCCCATGCGCAGTTGCAAACTGTAGTCTGGCTTTTTTATGGCAGTTTTGAAGCAGTGGATTCTTCCTTGCTGAGCGGCCTTTCAGGTTATGTCGATATGGGACTCATTTTACTGTGGATATAGATACTTTTGTACCTGTTTCCTCCAGCATCTTCACAAGGTCCTTTACTTACTTAGTGTATGTAAACTTCTGACCCACTGGAATTGTGATGCAGTGAATTATGAGTGAAGTAATCTGTCTGTAAACAATTGTTGGAAAAATGACACAAAGTAGATGTCCTAACCGACTTGCCAAAACTATAGTTTGTTAACAAGACATTTGTGGGGTGGTTGAAAAATGAGTTTGAATGATTCCAACCTAAGTGTATGTAAACTTCTGACTTCAACCGTATAGACAGAAAGAGAGAGAGAGAGGGAGGTAGAGAGAGACTGAGACAGACAGACATATAGACAGAAAGATAGAGAGAGAGAGAGGGGTAGGTAGGTAGAGAGAGAGACTGAGACAGACAGACATATGGACAGAAAGAGAGAGGTAGGTACAGTGGGGCAAAAAAAGTATTTAGTCAGCCACCAATTGTGCAAGTTCTCCTACTTAAAAAGATGAGAGAGGCCTGTAATTTTCATCATAGGTACACTTCAACTATGACAGACCAAATGAGAAGAAAAAAAATCCAGAAAATCAAATTATGGTGGAAAATAAGTATTTGGTCACCTATAAACAAGCAAGATTTCTGGCTCTCACAGACCTGTAACTTCTTCTTTAAGAGGCTCCTCTGTCCTCCACTCGTTACTTGTATTAATGGCACCTGTTTAAACTTGTTATCAGTATAAAAGACACCTGTCCACAACCTCAAACAGTCACACTCCACTATGGCCAAGACCAAAGAGCTGTCAAAGGACACCAGAAACAAAATTGTAGACCTGCACCAGGCTGGGAAGACTGAATCTGCATTAGGTAAGCAGCTTAGTTTGAAGAAATCAACTGTGGGAGCAATTATTAGGAAATGGAAGACATACAAGACCACTGATAATCTCCCTCGATCTGGGGCTCCACGCAAGATCTCACCCTGTGGGGTCAAAATGATCACAAGAACGGTGAGCAAAAATTCCAGAACCACACGGGGGGACCTAGTGAATGACCTGCAGAGAGCTGGGACCAAAGGAACAAAGCCTACCATCAGTAACACACTACGCCGCCAGGGACTCAAATCCTGCAGTGCCAGACGTGTCCCCCTGCTTAAGCCAAAACATGTCCAGGCCCGTCTGAAGTTTGCTAGAGAGCATTTGGATGATCCAGAAGAAAATTGGGAGAATGTCATATGGTCAGATGAAACAAAAATATAACTTTTGGTAAAAACTCAACTCGTCGTGTTTGGAGGACAAAGAATGCTGAGTTGCATCCAAAGAACACCATACCTACTGTGAAGCATGGGGGTGGAAACATCATGCTTTGGGGCTGTTTTTCTGCAAAGGGACCAGGACGACTGATCCGTGTAAAGGAAAGAATGAATGGGGCCATGTATTGTGAGATTTTGAGTGAAAACCTTCTTTCATCAGCAAGGGCATTGAAGATGAAACGTGCCTGGGTCTTTCAGCATGACAATGATGCCAAACACACCGCCCGGGTAACAAAGGAGTGGCTTCGTAAGAAGCATTTCAAGGTCCTGGAGTGGCCTAGCCAGTCTCCAGATCTCAACCCCATAGAAAATCTTTGGAGGGAGTTGAAAGTCTGTGTTGCCCAGCAACAGCCCCAAAACATCACTGCTCTATAGCAGATCTGCATGGAGGAATGGGCCAAAATACCAGCAACAGTGTGTGAAAACCTTGTGAAGACTTACAGAAAACGTTTGACCTCTGTCATTGCCAACAAAGTACAACAAAGTATTGAGATACACTTTTGTTATTGACCAAATACTTATTTTCCATCATAATGTACAAATAAATTAATAAAAAATCCTACAATGTGATTTTCTGGATTTTTTTTCTTGTCATTTTGTCTGTCATAGTTGAAGTGTACCTATGATGAAAATTACAGACCTCTCTCATATTTTTAAGTGGGAGAACTTGTACAATTGGTGGCTGACTAAATAATTGTTTGCCCCACTGTAGGTAGGTAGAGAGACTGAGACAGACAGACAGACAGACAGACAGACAGACAGACAGACAGACAGACAGACAGACAGACAGACAGACAGACAGACAGACAGACAGAAAGAGAGAGGTAGGTAGGTAGAGAGAGAGACAAACATACAGACAGAAAGAGAGGGAGGTAGAGAGAGAGAGACTGACAGACATACAGACAGAAAGAGAGAGGTAGGTAGAGAGACTGAGACAAGCATACAGACAGAAAAGAGAGAGAGAGAGAGAGAGAGAGAGAGTGAGACAAACATACAGACAGAAAGAGAGAGAGAGAGAGGAGAGAGAGAGAGAGAGAGAGAGAGAGAGAGAGAGACAGACAGACAGACAGACAGACAGACAGACAGACAGACAGAAAGAGAGAGGTAGGTAGGTAGAGAGAGAGACAAACATACAGACAGAAAGAGAGGGAGGTAGAGAGAGAGAGACTGACAGACATACAGACAGAAATAGAGAGGTAGGCAGAGAGACTGAGACAAACATACAGACAGAAAAGAGAGAGAGAGAGAGAGAGAGAGAGAGCGAGAGAGTGAGACAAACATACAGACAGAAAGAGAGAGAGAGAGAGGGAGGTAGAGAGACTGAGACAAACATACAGACAGAAAGAGAGAGAGAGGGAGGTAGAGAGAGAGAGAGAGAGAGAGAGAGAGAGAGAGGGGGAGGTAGAAAGACATACAGACAGAAAGAGAGAGAGAGGGGAGTAGAGAGAGAGAGACAGACAGACATACAGACAGAAAGAGAGAGAGAGGGAGGTAGTGAGAGAGAGAGACAGACAGACATACAGACAAAAAGAGAGAGAGAGAGGGAGGTAGTGAGAGAGAGACAGACAAACATACAGACAGAAAGAGAGAGAGAGGGAGGTAGAGAGAGAGAGACAGAGAGACAGACAGAGAGAGGGAGGTAGAGAGAGAGACTGAGACAGACAGACATACAGACAGAAAGAGAGAGGGAGGTAGAGCGAGAGAGACAGACAGACATGCAGACAGAAAGAGAGAGAGAGGGAGGTAGAGAGAGAGACAGAGAGACATACAGACATAAAGAGAGAGAGAGGGGGGTAGAGCGAGAGAGACAGACAGACAGACATACAGACAGAAAGAGAGCGAGAGGGAGGTAGAGAGAGAGAGACAGACAGACATACAGACAGAAAGAGAGAGAGAGGGAGGTAGAGAGAGAGACAGACAGACAGACAGACATACAGACAGAAAGAGAGAGAGAGGGAGGTAGAGAGAGAGACACAGACAGACAGAACGAGAGAGAGAGGGAGGTAGAGAGAGAGACAGACAGACAGACAGAAAGAGAGAGAGAGGGAGGTAGAGAGAGAGAGACTGACATACAGACAGAAAGCGAGAGAGGGAGGTAGAGAGACAGACAGACAGACATACAGACAGAAAGAGAGAGAGAGGGAGGTAGAGAGAGAGAGAGAGAGAGACAGACAGACAGACAGACAGACAGACAGACAGACAGACAGACAGAGAGAGGGAGGTAGAGAGAGAGAGAGACAGACATACAGACAGAAAGAGAGAGAGAGAGGGAGGTAGAGAGAGAGAGAGAGACAGACAGACAGACAGACAGACAGACAGACAGACAGACAGACAGACAGACAGACAGACAGACAGACAGAAAGAGAGAGAGGGAGGTAGAGAGAGAGAGAGACAGACAGACATACAGACAGAAAGAGAGAGAGAGGGAGGTAGAGAGAGAGAGTGCGCTGTAGAGAAAGAGAGCTGGCTGGTAAAAGTTTGATCAGGGTTAAGTCTCTGCATGGTCTAGTTTGTGGCTGAGGGAATAGCCAGGTCCCAGAGTACAGCAGAGGAAAAGACTCGTTTATCCTCCCTCTCTCTCTCTACCTCTCTTCTGTTCCCTGCTGTAAGTGGAGCGTTCATACGCGGCATTGAACAGCACTAAGTCTTTATGGAAGCACCTCTCCCTGGAGACGAACCACCAACTGCCTGAAACAAGTAGAAAAATATACAGATAACACAAAACGACTACTTATTTTGCAATTTATTTGACATTTTTATTACCTTTATACCTTTACTAAGTTAGTTAGTCTACCACGGCGGAAAGACTCTTACTTCAAAGTACGTCCCCTGTGTGTAGTAGCTATCTTCTGATGTCTTTACTCTGAAACTGGGACTGGGAAAAGAGCAATGGACGGAATTGAATCTGTGTCAATTAGTCCAATTTCCAAAATAAAATCACATGAGCCATTCTGTTTTTCGCACCTTTTTCCCTATCTCTATCATTCCTTTCTCACATACTAATCAAGTGTACACCCCAACACACACCCCAACACACACACACACACACACACACACACAACCTCATTATGTGCAGGGTCTTTGTTGGGGGGGTGTAAGGCCAGGGATTAAGGCAGATCTTGAACCATGAATAGGACCAGGCAGTGTGTTTGTGCGTGCGTGTGTACGTGCGTGCGTGTGTGTTTGTGTGTGTGTGCGTGTGTGATTGAGTGTGTGTGTGTGAATAGGACCAGTCTGGGGCTTGGCTCTTGCTGAATTAATTACACTAATTAGCTCCATAATTGCATACCTTAAAACCTTGATTATAGTGGCTGGGGCCAGGGGAGTGGGGTTGGGGTAGGGGTAGTTGGGGTAGTTGGCCAGGGGAGGGGTGGGGTTGGGGTAGGGGCCGGGGAGGGCTGGGGTTGGGGTAGGGGCTGGGGTTGGGGTAGGGGTTGGGGTAGGGGCTGGGGTTGGGGTAGGGGCTGGGGAGGGCTGGGGTTGGGGGAGGGCTGGGGTTGGGGTTGGGGTAGGGGCTAGGGGAGGGTTAGGGTTTGGGTAGGGGCTGGGAGAGGGCTGGGGGAGGGCTGGGGTAGGGGCTGGGGGAGGGTTAGGGTTGGGGTAGGGGGTGGGGAGGGTTAGGGTTGGGGTAGGGGCTGGGGCTGGGTGAGGGCTGGGGTTGGGGCTGGGGGAGGGAACAGGGAGGGCTGGGGTTGGGGCTGGGGGAGGGAACAGGGAGGGCTAGGGTTAGAAGGGGGAGGGTTAGGGTTGGAAGAGTGAGGGGGAGGGTTGGGAAGGGGTCGGGAATGGCTAGGGTTGGAAAGGGGAGGATTAGGGTTGGAAGGGCGAGGGGGAGGGTTGAAAGGGGAAGGGCTAGTGTTGGAAGGGGAAGGCCTAGGTTTGGAAGGGGAAGGGCTAGGATTGGGAAGGGGAAGGGCTAGGGTTGGAAGGGGAAGGGCCAGGGTTGGAAGGGGAAGGGCTAGGGCTAGGGTTGGGAAGGGGAAGGGCTAGGGTTGGGAAGGGCTAGGGTTGGAAGGGGAAGGGCTAGGGTTGGAAGGGGAAGGGCTATTGTTGGGAAGGGCTAGGGTTGGAAGGGGAAGGGCTAGGGTTGGAAGGGGAAGGGCTAGGGTTGGGAAGGGAAGGACTAGGGTTGGAAGGGGAAGGGCTAGGGTTGGAAGGGGAAGGGCTAGGGTTGGAAGGCAAAGGGCTAGGGTTGGAAGGGGAAGGGCTAGGGTTGGAAGGGGAAGGGCTAGGGTTGGAAGGGGAAGGGCTAGGGTTGGGAAGGGGAGGGGGAAGGGGTGCAACTAAGGGGAGTGGAGAGAGAAAGACAGCGGGATCATACACACACATGAATACAGTCACAAATCAACATATACACACAATAGGTGGGCTAAAGTGCGTAATAAATTACACAAAGTAATCCAACCAAAAATATTCCATTCATACCTACTTCATTAACATGGAATAAAGAGTAGCAGCAGCTGTGATCATAACATCTAATAAATTGTAGCAGCAGCTGTGTTCATAACATGGAATAAAGAGTAGCAGCAGCTGTGATCATAACATCTAATAAATTGTAGCAGCAGCTGTGTTCATAACATGGAATAAAGAGTAGCAGCAGCTGTGATCATAACATCTAATAAAGAGTAGCAGCAGCTGTGTTCATAACATGGAATAAAGAGTAGCAGCAGCTGTGATCATAACATCTAATAAATTGTAGCAGCAGCTGTGTTCATAACATGGAATAAAGAGTAGCAGCAGCTGTGATCATAACATGGAATAAAGAGTAGCAGCAGCTGTGTTCATAACATGGAATAAAGAGTAGCAGCAGCTGTGATCATAACATGTAATAAAGAGTAGCAGCAGCTGTGATCATAACATCTAATAAAGAGTAGCAGCAGCTGTGATCATAACATGGAATAAAGAGTAGCAGCAGCTGTGTTCATAACATGTAATAAAGAGTAGCAGCAGCTGTGATCATAACATCTAATAAAGAGTAGCAGCAGCTGTGATCATAACATGGAATAAAGAGTAGCAGCAGCTGTGTTCATAACATGGAATAAAGAGTAGCAGCAGCTGTGATCATAACATCTAATAAAGAGTAGCAGCAGCTGTGTTCATAACATGGAATAAAGAGTAGCAGCAGCTGTGATCATAACATCTAATAAAGAGTAGCAGCAGCTGTGATCATAACATGGAATAAAGAGTAGCAGCAGCTGTGTTCATAACATGTAATAAAGAGTAGCAGCAGCTGTGATCATAACATCTAATAAAGAGTAGCAGCAGCTGTGATCATAACATGGAATAAAGAGTAGCAGCAGCTGTGATCATAACATGTAATAAAGAGTAGCAGCAGCTGTGTTCATAACATGGAATAAAGAGTAGCAGCAGCTGTGATCATAACATCTAATAAAGAGTAGCAGCAGCTGTGATCATAACATCTAATAAAGAGTAGCAGCAGCTGTGATCATAACATGGAATAAAGAGTAGCAGCAGCTGTGATCATAACATCTAATAAAGAGTAGCAGCAGCTGTGTTCATAACATGGAATAAAGAGTAGCAGCAGCTGTGATCATAACATCTAATAAAGAGTAGCAGCAGCTGTGTTCATAACATGGAATAAAGAGTAGCAGCAGCTGTGATCATAACATCTAATAAAGAGTAGCAGCAGCTGTGTTCATAACATGGAATAAAGAGTAGCAGCAGCTGTGTTCATAACATCTAATAAAGAGTAGCAGCAGCTGTGTTCATAACATCTAATAAAGAGTAGCAGCAGCTGTGATCATAACATCTAATAAAGAGTAGCAGCAGCTGTGTTCATAACATGTAATAAAGAGTAGCAGCAGCTGTGATCATAACATCTAATAAAGAGTAGCAGCAGCTGTGTTCATAACATGGAATAAAGAGTAGCAGCAGCTGTGTTCATAACATGGAATAAAGAGTAGCAGCAGCTGTGTTCATAACATGGAATAAAGAGTAGCAGCAGCTGTGATCATAACATGGAATAAAGAGTAGCAGCAGCTGTGTTCATAACATGGAATAAAGAGTAGCAGCAGCTGTGATCATAACATGTAATAAAGAGTAGCAGCAGCTGTGATCATAACATCTAATAAAGAGTAGCAGCAGCTGTGATCATAACATGGAATAAAGAGTAGCAGCAGCTGTGTTCATAACATGTAATAAAGAGTAGCAGCAGCTGTGATCATAACATCTAATAAAGAGTAGCAGCAGCTGTGATCATAACATGGAATAAAGAGTAGCAGCAGCTGTGATCATAACATGTAATAAAGAGTAGCAGCAGCTGTGTTCATAACATGGAATAAAGAGTAGCAGCAGCTGTGATCATAACATCTAATAAAGAGTAGCAGCAGCTGTGATCATAACATCTAATAAAGAGTAGCAGCAGCTGTGATCATAACATGGAATAAAGAGTAGCAGCAGCTGTGATCATAACATCTAATAAAGAGTAGCAGCAGCTGTGTTCATAACATGGAATAAAGAGTAGCAGCAGCTGTGATCATAACATCTAATAAAGAGTAGCAGCAGCTGTGTTCATAACATGGAATAAAGAGTAGCAGCAGCTGTGATCATAACATCTAATAAAGAGTAGCAGCAGCTGTGTTCATAACATGGAATAAAGAGTAGCAGCAGCTGTGTTCATAACATCTAATAAAGAGTAGCAGCAGCTGTGTTCATAGCAGCAGCTGTGATCATAACTAATAAAGAGTAGCAGCAGCTGTGATCATAACATCTAATAAAGAGTAGCAGCAGCTGTGATCATAACATCTAATAAAGAGTAGCAGCAGCTGTGATCATAACATGGAATAAAGAGTAGCAGCAGCTGTGTTCATAACATGGAATAAAGAGTAGCAGCAGCTGTGATCATAACATCTAATAAAGAGTAGCAGCAGCTGTGTTCATAACATGGAATAAAGAGTAGCAGCAGCTGTGATCATAACATCTAATAAAGAGTAGCAGCAGCTGTGATCATAACATGGAATAAAGAGTAGCAGCAGCTGTGTTCATAACATGTAATAAAGAGTAGCAGCAGCTGTGATCATAACATCTAATAAAGAGTAGCAGCAGCTGTGATCATAACATGGAATAAAGAGTAGCAGCAGCTGTGATCATAACATGTAATAAAGAGTAGCAGCAGCTGTGTTCATAACATGGAATAAAGAGTAGCAGCAGCTGTGATCATAACATCTAATAAAGAGTAGCAGCAGCTGTGATCATAACATCTAATAAAGAGTAGCAGCAGCTGTGATCATAACATGGAATAAAGAGTAGCAGCAGCTGTGATCATAACATCTAATAAAGAGTAGCAGCAGCTGTGTTCATAACATGGAATAAAGAGTAGCAGCAGCTGTGATCATAACATCTAATAAAGAGTAGCAGCAGCTGTGTTCATAACATGGAATAAAGAGTAGCAGCAGCTGTGATCATAACATCTAATAAAGAGTAGCAGCAGCTGTGTTCATAACATGGAATAAAGAGTAGCAGCAGCTGTGTTCATAACATCTAATAAAGAGTAGCAGCAGCTGTGTTCATAACATCTAATAAAGAGTAGCAGCAGCTGTGATCATAACATCTAATAAAGAGTAGCAGCAGCTGTGTTCATAACATGTAATAAAGAGTAGCAGCAGCTGTGATCATAACATCTAATAAAGAGTAGCAGCAGCTGTGTTCATAACATGGAATAAAGAGTAGCAGCAGCTGTGTTCATAACATGGAATAAAGAGTAGCAGCAGCTGTGTTCATAACATCTAATAAAGAGTAGCAGCAGCTGTGTTCATAACATCTAATAAAGAGTAGCAGCAGCTGTGTTCATAACATGGAATAAAGAGTAGCAGCAGCTGTGTTCATAACATTTAATAAAGAGTAGCAGCAGCTGTGATCATAACATCTAATAAAGAGTAGCAGCAGCTGTGTTCATAACATGTAATAAAGAGTAGCAGCAGCTGTGATCATAACATGGAATAAAGAGTAGCAGCAGCTGTGTTCATAACATGGAATAAAGAGTAGCAGCAGCTGTGATCATAACATCTAATAAAGAGTAGCAGCAGCTGTGTTCATAACATGGAATAAAGAGTAGCAGCAGCTGTGTTCATAACATGGAATAAAGAGTAGCAGCAGCTGTGTTCATAACATGGAATAAAGAGTAGCAGCAGATGTGTTCATAACATGGAATAAAGAGTAGCAGCAGCTGTGATCATAACATCTAATAAAGAGTAGCAGCAGCTGTGTTCATAACATGGAATAAAGAGTAGCAGCAGCTGTGATCATAACATCTAATAAATTGTAGCAGCAGCTGTGTTCATAACATGGAATAAAGAGTAGCAGCAGCTGTGTTCATAACATGTAATAAAGAGTAGCAGCAGCTGTGTTCATAACATGGAATAAAGAGTAGCAGCAGCTGTGTTCATAACATCTAATAAAGAGTAGCAGCGGCTGTGTTCATAACATGTAATAAAGAGTAGCAGCAGCTGTGATCATAACATCTAATAAAGAGTAGCAGCAGCTGTGTTCATAACATCTAATAAAGAGTAGCAGCGGCTGTGTTCATAACATGTAATAAAGAGTAGCAGCAGCTGTGTTCATAACATCTAATAAAGAGTAGCAGCAGCTGTGATCATAACATCTAATAAAGAGTAGCAGCAGCTGTGTTCATAACATGTAATAAAGAGTAGCAGCAGCTGTGATCATAACATCTAATAAAGAGTAGCAGCAGCTGTGTTCATAACATCTAATAAAGAGTAGCAGCAGCTGTGTTCATAACATGTAATAAAGAGTAGCAGCAGCTGTGATCATAACATCTAATAAAGAGTAGCAGCAGCTGTGTTCATAACATCTAATAAAGAGTAGCAGCAGCTGTGATCATAACATCTAATAAAGAGTAGCAGCAGCTGTGTTCATAACATCTAATAAAGAGTAGCAGCAGCTGTGTTCATAACATGTAATAAAGAGTAGCAGCAGCTGTGTTCATAACATGTAATAAAGAGTAGCAGCAGCTGTGTTCATAACATGTAATAAAGAGTAGCAGCAGCTGTGTTCATAACATGGAATAAAGAGTAGCAGCAGCTGTGTTCATAACATGGAATAAAGAGTAGCAGCAGCTGTGATCATAACATGGAATAAAGAGTAGCAGCAGCTGTGTTCATAACATGTAATAAAGAGTAGCAGCAGCTGTGTTCATAACATGGAATAAGCCCCAGAGGGGAACAGAAAGGATGGAACGGGACTACTTTCTTTTATCTCAATGATGCCATGCTACACACATACGCACGTCACACACTCATATATGCACGCACGCACGCACGCACGTACTTTGTGTTATGGTTCCATCTCTGTCGGAACATGTTGGGAAGGCTTACATATCACAGACGATTACGCCATCAAGATCATTAGTCATGCCACTGTACAGCCCCCCCTCCCTCCCCTTCCACCCCTTTTGCATTTATAACATTAATCAGAACGTTGGATCACCATGGCGTACACCATGCGCTGAATTAAGCTTTTGGCTTCATACCCCCCCGCCAAACGATACAAAGCCAAAAGACAGACCATTGAAGAAAAGTGGGAAAGAGGAAGGGAGGGAGGAGATGAGGGCTGGAGGGAGTAGGGAGAGAAGGGGAGGGAGGGGGGGGGGGGGGGCAGGCTGTAAAAGGGCATGATTTTGTTTTATCCTAAAACCTAGTCAATGACATCAGAAAATATGGAGTCATGACCATAAAAACTCTAGGAGCGCTGATCTAAAATCCAGATCATCTTAATTATGATCTAGCAAAGGCAAAACTGATTCTAGATCAGCGCTCCTTTATGAAAAGGGCCTAGAACAACTAGACACAGCTTTGTCTTCAATAAGGAAGTGGACACAGTGGTAATGATGACTAATTAAAGCGGTTTAAATGGCCGTTAAAAGGGATTAGTAATGACTGTTTTTGTCCCTTTAATGGACCTCTATAATCAGTCTATCATCCACCTGTTCTCCTCTTCTCTCCTGTCAGTATCCTCTTCCTCTCAGTCTCTTCCTTTGCCCCTCTCTGTTTCTCTCCTCCTCTCTTTTTCCTCTGACTCTTTTTTCTACTATCATCCTCTCTTGTTGTATATCCCTTTTACTCTCTATATGAGGCTCTCTCTCCATCTCTCCTTTCCCTCCCCCTCTCCTTGCCTCTTTCCAGTCAAAGAGCTGAGGGAGTGATGCTCCAATCCCTCTGGAGCACTATAATCTCTCTCCTCACTCACACCACATACATCACACCCTGCGTCTGTTTAAAGACAAGCTTACCCTAAAACTTACACTGTGCGCGTGTGTGTGTGTGTGTGTGTGTGTGTGTGTGTTCGCTCAGTCATTAGTGTGTGTTTGCGGACAAGACTGACTGCTGGTTTATACACCGCTTTGATTTATAGAGGGGTCGGCCCAGCCTCCTGCCCCAAGCTCGCGCGCATGTGTGTGTGTGTGTGTGTGTGTGTATGTGTGTGTGTGTGTGTGTGTGTGTGTGTGTGTGTGTGTGTGTGTGTGTGTGTGTGTGTGTGTGTGTGTGTGTCACTGCGCCTCAGCAGCGTGCACCTTTGTGTGGTGCTGTGGAGTGTCTGTCTGTGTGCTGTTTGTGAATGTGTTCATTATGTTCATTCTGGGTCATGTTTGCGTCAACCTGGTCCACTAAATCAAAGCCATGTTAGCGTGCTAATGCATTAGCAGTCCTGCCAGAAGACCCAGAGGTAAATGGAGAGGTGCACCCACGGGATAAAACCTCCCTGTGATTCCTGGGCTACACATCACTCCACAAGTGGTTCCGAGGCAGAAGGCTGGACAATGGTGGCTTTGTCTGACCTGCAGCGGGAGCATAAAAGAAGCAGTTGCAAGGGAAGCAAACAGTGACGAACACAGCAATACACACAGCAATACACACACAGTGTGTGTGTGTGTGTGTGTGTGTGTGTGTGTGTGTGTGTGTGTGTGTGTGTGTGTGTGTGTGTGTGTGTGCTCTTTAATGATTTGTTATTCTTATCTCTTACTTTTTTTAGGTGTGTGTGTGTGTGTGTGTGTGTGTGAGACAGTGTGGGGAGGTTAAACAATGCTAACCAGTCCCAATCCAATTAAGGAGTAGAGCGTTCCCTCACCCTCTTAATCTCTCCCTCTCTTTCTTTATCTCTCCCTCTTTATCTCTCCATCTCCCTATCTCTCCCTCTCTCACTTAATCTCTCCCTCTCGCTGTATCTCTCCCTCTTTATCTCTCCCTCTCTCTCTCCCTCTCTCTCTTTATCTCTCCCTCTTCCTCTTTAGCTCTCCCTCTTTCTCTCTATCTCTCCCTCTTTAGCGCTCCCTCTCTCTTTATCTCTCCCGCTCTCTCTTAATCTCTCCCTCTCTCTCTAAATCTCTCCCTCTTTTTCTTTATCTCTCCCTCTCTCTCTTTATCTCTCCCTCTTTATCTCTCCCTCCCTCTCTCTTTATCTCTCCCTCTCTCTTCATCTCTCCCTCTCTCTCTTTATCTCTGCCTCTTTATCTCTCCCTCTCTCTCTTTATCTCTCCCTCTCTCTCCCTCTCTCTCTCTATCTCTTCCTCTCTCTCTTTATCTATCCTTATCTCTCTTTCTCTCTCTCCCTCTTTATCTCTCCCTCTATCTCTCTCTGTATCACTCCCTCTCTCTTTATCTCTCCCCCTCTCTCTTTATCTCTCCCTCTTTATCTGTCCCTCTCTCTCTTAATCTCTCCCTCTCTCTCTTAATCTCTCTATTTATCTCTCCCTCTCTCTCTTTATCTCTCCCTCTCTCTCTTTATCTCTAACTCTCTCTTTATCTCTACCTCGTCCTCTTTATCTCTCCCTCTTCCTCTTTATCTCTCCCTCTCTCTTCATCTCTCCCTCTCTCTCTTTATCTCTGCCTCTTTATCTCTCCCTCTCTCTCTTTATCTCTCCCTCTCTCTCCCTCTCTCTCTATCTCTCCCTCTCTCTCTTAATCTCTCTCTTTATCTCTCCCTCTCTCTTTATCTCTCCGTCTCTCTCTTAATCTCTCTATTTATCTCTCCCTCTCTCTCTTTATCTCTCCCTCTCTCTCTTTATCTCTCCCTCTCTCTTTATCTCTCCCTCTTCCTCTTTATCTCTCCCTCTTTCTCTTTATCTCTCCCTCTCTCTCTTTATCTCTCCCTCTTTCTCTTTATCTCTCCCTCTCTCGCTTTATCTCTCCCTCTCTCTCTTTATCTCTCCCTCTCTCTTTATCTCTCCCCCTCTCTCTTTATCTCTCCCTCTCTCACAACAATTTTGTATCAAACCCAATTTTCTTCCACTTCCCCAAAATACTGTACCACTTCTTTCATTCCTCTCTACATCACTCAATGTTCCATCCCTGTCTTCTTGGTTTTACTTCTTGGTTTTGTCTTGCTAATGGAGGGTGCCCAAATATTCATGCTGGCATATGTTGAATGTTCAGTGTGTGTGTGTGTGTGTGTGTGTGTGTGTGTGTGTGTGTGTGTGTGCATGTGTTCGTGTGTGTGACTGTCAGAGTAGATATACTGGCTCTACTAACAGATGTATGGTGTGTCTGTCAGTAGAGATATTTAGACATGTTTAACATGTGTCAGTAGTGATATTTAGACATGTTTAACATGTGTCAGTAGTGATATTTAGACATGTTTAACATGTGTCAGTAGAGATAGTTAGACATGTTTAACATGTGTCAGTAGAGATATTTATACATGTTTAACATGTGTCTGTTAGTAGAGATATTTAGACATGCAGAACATTTCTGTCAGTAGTGATATTTATACATGCAGAACATGTCTGTCAGTAGAGATATTTAGACATGTAGAACATGTCTGTCAGTAGTGATATTTAGACATGTAGAACATGTGTATCTCAGTAGAGATATTTAGACATGTAGAACATGTGTCTGTCAGTAGAGATATTTAGACATGTAGAACATGTGTCTGTCAGTAGAGATATTTAGACATGTAGAACATGTGTCTGTCAGTAGAGATATTTAGACATGTAGAACATGTGTATCTCAGTAGAGACATTTAGACATGTAGAACATGTGTCTGTCAGTAGAGATATTTAGACATGTAGAACATGTGTGTGTCAGTAGAGATATTTAGACATGTAGAACATGTCTATCAGTAGAGATATTTAGACATGTAGAACATGTGTGTGTCAGTAGAGATATTTAGACATGTAGAACATGTGTCTGTCAGTAGAGATATTTAGACATGTAGAACATGTGTCTGTCAGTAGAGATATTTAGACATGTAAACATGTGTGTGTCAGTAGAGATATTTAGACATGTAAACATGTGTGTCAGTAGAGATATTTAGACATGTAGAACATGTGTCTGTCAGTAGAGATATTTAGACATGTAGAACATGTGTGTGTCCTTAGAGATATTTAGACATGTAAACATGTGTGTGTCAGTAGAGATATTTAGACATGTAGAACATGTCTGTCAGTAGAGATATTTAGACATGTAGAACATGTGTGTGTCAGTAGAGATATTTAGACATGTAGAACATGTGTCTGTCAGTAGAGATATTTAGACATGTAGAACATGTGTCTGTCAGTAGAGATATTTAGACATGTAGAACATGTGTCTGTCAGTAGAGATATTTAGACATGTAGAACATGTGTCAGTAGAGATATTTAGACATGTAGAACATGTGTGTGTCAGTAGAGATATTTAGACATGTAGAACATGTGTCTGTCAGTAGAGATATTTAGACATGTAGAACATGTGTCTGTCAGTAGAGATAGTTAGACATGTAGAACATGTGTCTCTCAGTAGAGATATTTAGACATGTAGAACATGTCTGTCAGTAGAGATATTTAGACATGTAGAACATGTGTCTGTCAGTAGAGATATTTAGACATGTAGAACATGTGTCTGTCAGTAGAGATAGTTAGACATGTAGAACATGTGTCTGTCAGTAGAGATATTTAGACATGTAGAACACGTGTGTCCTTAGAGATATTTAGACATGTAGAACATGTGTGTGTCAGTAGAGATATTTAGACATGTAGAACATGTGTCTGTCAGTAGAGATAGTTAGACATGTAGACCATGTGTATCTCAGTAGAGATATTTAGACATGTTTAACTTGTGTGAGTAGTGATATTTAGACATGTAGAACATGTCTGTCAGTAGTGATATTTAGACATGTAGAATATGTCTGTTAGTAGTGATATTTAGACATGTTTAACATGTGTCTGTCAGTAGAGATATTTAGACATGTAGAACATGTCTGTCAGTAGAGATATTTAGACATGTTTAACATGTGTCAGTAGTGATATTTAGACATGTAGAACATGTCTGTCAGTAGTGATATTTAGACATGTAGAACATGTTTATCTCAGTAGAGATATTTAGACATGTTTAACTTGTGTCAGTAGTGATATTTAGACATGTAGAACATGTCTGTCAGTAGTGATATTTAGACATGTAGAACATGTGTCAGTAGAGATATTTAGACATGTAGAACATGTCTGTCAGTAGAGATATTTAGACATGTAGAACATGTGTGTGTCAGTAGAGATATTTAGACATGTAGAACATGTGTCTGTCAGTAGAGATATTTAGACATGTAGAACATGTGTCTGTCAGTAGAGATAGTTAGACATGTAGAACATGTGTCTGTCAGTAGAGATATTTAGACATGTAGAACATGTGTGTCCTTAGAGATATTTAGACATGTAGAACATGTGTCTGTCAGTAGAGATATTTAGACATGTAGAACATGTGTGTGTCAGTAGAGATATTTAGACATGAAGAACGTGTGTCTGTCAGTAGAGATATTTAGACATGTAGAACATGTGTGTCCTTAGAGATATTTAGACATGTAGAACATGTGTGTGTCAGTAGAGATATTTAGACATGTAAAACATGTGTGTGTCAGTAGAGATATTTAGACATGTAGAACATGTGTCTGTCAGTAGAGATATTTAGACATGTAGAACATGTGTGTCCTTGGTGATATTTAGACATGTAGAACATGTGTCTGTCAGTAGAGATATTTATACATGTTTAACATGTGTCTGTTAGTAGAGATATTTAGACATGCAGAACATGTCTGTCAGTAGTGATATTTAGACATGCAGAACATGTCTGTCAGTAGAGATATTTAGACATGTAGAACATGTCTGTCAGTAGTGATATTTAGACATGTAGAACATGTGTATCTCAGTAGAGATATTTCGACATGTTTAACTTGTGTCAGTAGTGATATTTAGACATGTAGAACATGTCTGTCAGTAGAGATATTTAGACATGTTTAACATGTGTCAGTAGTGATATTTAGACATGTAGAACATGTCTGTCAGTAGTGATATTTAGACATGTAGAACATGTGTATCTCAGTAGAGATATTTCGACATGTTTAACTTGTGTCAGTAGTGATATTTAGACATGTAGAACATGTCTGTCAGTAGTGATATTTAGACATGTAGAACATGTCTGTTAGTAGTGATATTTAGACATGTAGAACATGTGTCAGTAGTGATATTTAGACATGTAGAACATGTCTGTCAGTAGAGATAGTTAGACATGTAGAACATGTGTCTGTCAGTAGAGATAGTTAGACATGTAGAACATGTGTGTCCTTAGAGATATTTAGACATGTAGAACATGTGTCAGTAGTGATATTTAGACATGTAGAACATGTCTGTCAGTAGAGATATTTAGACATGTAGAACATGTGTCTGTCAGTAGAGATATTTAGACATGTAGAACATGTGTCTGTCAGTAGAGATAGTTAGACATGTAGAACATGTGTCTCTCAGTAGAGATATTTAGACATGTAGAACATGTCTGTCAGTAGAGATATTTAGACATGTAGAACATGTGTCTGTCAGTAGAGATATTTAGACATGTAGAACATGTGTCTGTCAGTAGAGATAGTTAGACATGTAGAACATGTGTCTGTCAGTAGAGATATTTAGACATGTAGAACATGTGTGTGTCAGTAGAGATATTTAGACATGAAGAACGTGTCTGTCAGTAGAGATATTTAGACATGTAGAACATGTTTGTGTCAGTAGAGATATTTAGACATGTAGAACATGTGTCTGTCAGTAGAGATATTTAGACATGTAGAACATGTGTGTCCTTAGAGATATTTAGACATGTAGAACATGTGTGTCCTTGGTGATATTTAGACATGTAGAACATGTGTCTGTTAGTAGAGATATTTAGACATGCAGAACATGTCTGTCAGTAGTGATATTTAGACATGCAGAACATGTCTGTCAGTAGAGATATTTAGACATGTAGAACATGTGTATCTCAGTAGAGATATTTAGACATGTTTAACTTGTGTCAGTAGTGATATTTAGACATGTAGAACATGTCTGTCAGTAGTGATATTTAGACATGTAGAACATGTCTGTTAGTAGTGATATTTAGACATGTTTAACATGTGTCTGTCAGTAGAGATATTTAGACATGTAGAACATGTCTGTCAGTAGAGATATTTAGACATGTTTAACATGTGTCAGTAGTGATATTTAGACATGTAGAACATGTCTGTCAGTAGTGATATTTAGACATGTAGAACATGTGTATCTCAGTAGAGATATTTAGACATGTTTAACTTGTGTCAGTAGTGATATTTAGACATGTAGAACATGTCTGTCAGTAGTGATATTTAGACATGTAGAACATGTCTGTTAGTAGTGATATTTAGACATGTTTAACATGTCTGTCAGTAGAGATAGTTAGACATGTAGAACATGTGTCAGTAGTGATATTTAGACATGTAGAACATGTCTGTCAGTAGAGATAGTTAGACATGTAGAACATGTGTCTGTCAGTAGAGATAGTTAGACATGTAGAACATGTGTGTCCTTAGAGATATTTAGACATGTAGAACATGTGTCAGTAGTGATATTTAGACATGTAGAACATGTCTGTCAGTAGAGATATTTAGACATGTAGAACATGTGTCTGTCAGTAGAGATATTTAGACATGTAGAACATGTGTCTGTCAGTAGAGATATTTAGACATGTAGAACATGTGTCTGTCAGTAGAGATAGTTAGACATGTAGAACATGTGTCTCTCAGTAGAGATATTTAGACATGTAGAACATGTCTGTCAGTAGAGATATTTAGACATGTAGAACATGTGTCTGTCAGTAGAGATATTTAGACATGTAGAACATGTCTGTCAGTAGAGATATTTAGACATGTAAAACATGTGTCTGTCAGTAGAGATATTTAGACATGTAGAACATGTGTCTGTCAGTAGAGATATTTAGACATGTAGAACATGTGTCTGTCAGTAGAGATATTTAGACATGTAGAACGTGTGTCTGTCTGTCAGTAGAGATATTTAGACATGTCGAACTAGCATCAGTAGTGTGTCAGTATCTGTCCAGGAGTGTTAACGAGGATGACTGTGATAACTAATCTACCACCTTAACCCTCTCTCTCTCTCATCAACCTGTGTGTGTGTGTGTGTGTGTGTATGTGTGTGTGTGTGTGTGTGTGTGCCACTCTCTCTCTCATCAACATCATATCTAGATAAGCCCCACTGCTATTAGAATCTAGCACAACATCACATTCTACTTTACTGTTTCAAATGGCTAGGACAATGGCTTTGGATGGTGAGTTTTAATGCAGATGGTCTTTTAGAACTGCTCTAGACACAGTTCTGTTGTTTAGTCATATTTGGGGTTTGGGATGCAGACGCCTGTGCTGATCCTAAATCAGTTGCTTTATTGACATACGTTGAACCAATAAGAGGAGTGTGAGGAAGACCGTGAGCTTAATTTATAATATTTAGATATGGTTAGCTAATTCACTATATTCATACTTAATACTGAAATATTATTCAGTTTCAAGTCGATAAACTCTTCACTTTCCTCATCCGTCCCATCCCTCGTTCCATCTCCTCCTTTCCCTCCTTCTCCCTTATGGCTGAGTTAGCTAGCCTCGGAGCTGAGTGGGAAACTCAAATCTGCTGGATTAAACATCTTCAAATATTCAGCAGACATAGATTTCTCTCAGTCCCTCTCCCCCTCACCTCTTCGACCCGTCTTCTCCCCGTCTACACATCCCTCCATCCCCCTCTTCAGTCTCTCTAGTCATCCATCTCCCTCACGTCCTTGTTTATTCCAGTTTAACCCTGGTGAATTAACCTCTGCATTATTGAAAACATCCTCACTACTGTAAAGTGGCACTGTGTCCAGCCTGCCAGGGCCAAAGAGAGAGAGAGAGAGAGAGAGAGAGAGAGAGAGAGAGAGAGAGAGAGAGAGAGAGAAACTCTCTTCTAGGTGGAAACCTTCGACTCAGCTCTATTCTATTATTCATATTTGTCTGGTTGATTGTTTATTGTTCTGCCATTGTGTGTGTGTGTGTTGGTTCTTCTATCCTTGTGCGGACCTAAAATCACCAAAAGTCCTCACAAGGACTGTGTGTGTGCAGCATCGTCGGGCCCTCCGTGCTCCTTAGAGGGTCCTTCCCTAATGACGCCGTTGAGAGCCATTCAGCTCAGACAGAGAGACACAGCAGCCCAGCCATCAATCAGACACACACACACACACACACACATGGATCGAGAGCACGCATGCACACTCACAGAGAGTAAACACACAGGCAGGCAGGAAGGAAAACACATGGATGGGCACACGTACACACACACTGAGTGACATGCTATCTGTCGCTAGACATAGGAGTAAAATGCCACAGATGGGGAATACGTGTGTGTGTGTGTGTGTGTGTGGAAAATAGCTTACTTGTATGTATGATTGCACACCACAAGGTTCTCTGTATGTACCCATTAGGGCTGACCCCATTTAATCGACTGGTCGACTGAGATTTTTTTTTTAGTTGAGCAGTCACAAATATATATAAAAACATTTATGGCACACGAGACACCTGTCTGATTCACGCCTCTCTGAGTGGGCTAATCCACTGTGGAGGCTGCAACACCAGTATCAACAGTACATTTACTGTTAATTCCCATCATTTATCATCTACAATGTTTGTTTGGTTAAGATTATTTCTGTTAATTTGATATATTATTATTCCACTCTTACCGTCGTCATTGAAGGAGTGACCACATGTGCAGAGCAAATGTGAGAAACAGGTTTTGGAATATTTCATTCCATTTACGAGTTGTCAATTTATTCATTCTCTTTTGTTTGGAGCTCTCCTGTGAATCTTGAGTAGTAGGCCATAGAAGTAGGCCTAGGCTGGCAGGCCTGCGTGCAAATGTAGGCCTTTAAATGTACTCATTTGGGGTTCTGAAACTATTTCCGACTCACCATCACTGTGGAGCTTCTCAAATAAATGTTTTCTTCGCCTCAAACAGAATGTAAATAAAGTCTGTTTCTACATCCATTGAGTGACATTATTCCGCAACGTAGCTTATTTGAAAAATCTTTCCAGCTCTCTCCCTTTTGATAACCATTCAGCAAGAAACGGGGGAAAAAATGCCATGCTCTGATCCAGTGGAAACATCATAAAATATGCCTACCTGATTACTTCTTATCCCTTGCAAAAATAGCCTACAGCTGTGTCTGTCTGGAGCTCACTGTTACAGGAAACTCTGAGGGTCCAGAATATTTTAGAAAATGTTGCACACTTGCTAGCATGAGCTTCAGGCTGGTTCAAGTTGATAGTTGATACAATGCTTCAAGTTCCTTGCAGACAGGCCATGCGTAGCTAATGTGATTTCTAGGATATTTTCTACCTGCAGGCTGCAATGTTTTTATTTGTTGGCTTTATGTAGGCTATTTTTACATATTGGCAATATAAGTTACTTTAAGAATTGTATAATTTTCATTTAGATAGAATTTTGATTAACGACATGATATTGATTTGTAGATATGAAGACTTCATTTTAAATGAAATAGTTTAACAAAAATGTGCGGATGAAAATCATTGCTGGCACAGAGATCAGGAAAAATGGTACAAATTGGCACTCCAAATGGAAAAGGATGCCAACTGCTGGGGTACTTAATACCTGCAACTTCAGGAGTATAATGGCAGAATCTGTGATGGCCAGCAGCAGCGGGCAGCGGGAACAGGACAGTCAGGAACACATGTTTTCTTCTGATTAGGATGTATCGATCTCTGGCTCCCTCTTGAGTAATTTCTGTCTCGATGTTTTATCACTGTGCTTAAAGCATCAGACAAGCTCAGTAGCCAACATAGAGTTGATTTTATTCTAACATTGGGTTTGTCTTACAGTGCTTTCAGAAATGATTCAGACCCCTTGGCCTTTTCCACATTTTGTTACATTACATTACAGCCTTATTCTAAATTGGATTAAATATTTTTTCCCCTCGGCAATCTACACACAACACCGCATAATGACAAAGCGAAAACAGGTTTTTAGCAAAAAAAAATCACATTGATTACAAATGTTTACAAAAATAAAAACAGAAATACCTTATTTACATAAGTATTCAGACCCTGTTCCCATTTAACATCCTTGAGATGTTTCTACAACTTGATCGGAGTCCACCTGTTGGACATGATTTGGAAAGGCACACACCTGTCTATATAAGGTCCCACAGTTGACAGTGCATGTCAGAGAAAAAACAAAGCCATGAGGAATTGTCTGTAGAGCTCCGAGACAGGATTGTGTTGAGGCACGGATCTGGGAAAGGGTACCAAAACATTTCTGCAGCATTGAAGGTCCCCAAAAACACAGTGGCCTCCATCATTCTTAAACGGAAGAAGTTTGGACTCACCAATACTCTTCCTAGAGCTGGCCACCCGGTTGAACTGAGCAATCGGGGGTGAAGGGCCTTGGTCAGGGAGGTGACCAAGAACCCAATGGTCACTCTGACAGAGCTCCAGAGTTCCTCTGTGGAGATGGGAAAACCTTCCAGAAGGACAATCATCTCTGCAGTAACCCACCAGCCTTTATGGTAGTGGCCAGATGGAAGCCACGCCTCAGTTTGAGACCAAGATTGAACCCTTTGGCCGGAATGCCAAGTGTCACGTATGGAGGAAACCTTGCACCATCCCTACGGTGAAGCATGGTGGTGGCAGCATCAAGCCGTGGGGGTGTTTTTCAGTGGCAGGGACTGGTAGAATAGTCAGGGTCGAGGAAAAGATGAACAGAGCAAAGTACAGAGAGATCCTTGATGAAAACCTGCTCCAGAGCGCTCAGGACCTCAGACTGGGGTGAAGTTTCACCTTCCAACAGGACAACAACCCTAAGCACACAGCCAAGACAACGCAGGAGTGGCTACGGAACAAGTCTCTATACCATGTAGCATTATACCCAAGAAGACTCTAGGCTATAATCGTTGCCAAAGGTGCTTCAACAAAGTACTCAGTAAAGAGTCTGAATACTTATGTAAATTTGATATTCCATTTTCTACAAACCTGTTTTTGCTTTGTCATTATGGGGTATTGTGATGTCATTATGGGGTATTGTGATGTCATTATGGGGTATTGTGATGTCATTATGGGGTATTGTGTGTAGATTGATGAGGGGGGGAAACAATACAATCGAACAAGGCTGTAAAGTAAAAGAATGTGGATAAAGTCAAGGGGTCTGAATACTTTCTGAATGCACTGAAAATGGAAAAATACACATTTAAAACTGTCCACTAATCGATTGGTCGAGAGAAAAGATGACTCCCGGTCAACCAAGATTTTTTTGGTTTTTTTTTGTCGGGGACAGCCCTAGTGCCCATTGTGTGTGAGTGCATATATTGGAGAGAATGCTTGTGTATACAGGTGTTAGCAGAATGCATATGTTAGTGTGTGCGTGTGTGTTTGTGTATCGAGTTAGTGTGTGTGTGAGAGTGTGTCCAGTCCCCTGACAGGGATGTGGTGATTGAAAGTGACTGTGGTGTTTCAGTGTCACAGCAGCAGAGGTGACGCTGTCTCTCTCTCGGTCAGACTCCTCTCACTTCCTATTCACATCAACATACACATGACGTGCCCCCTCTTTCTCTCTCTATCTCTCCATCTATCTCTTTTATTTAATTTGTATTATTAAAGGAGGACAAAAACAACCATTTTTACAGCTATTTCTGTGTTGTTACAGTTGAAGTCGGAGGTTTACATACACCTTAGCCAAATACATTTAAACTCAGTTTTTCACAATTCCTGACATTTAATCAGAGTAAAAATTCCCTGTCTTAGGTCAGTTAGGATCACCACTTCATTTTAAGAATGTGAAATGTCAGAATAATAGCAGAGAGAATTATTTATTTCAGCTTTTATTTCTTTCATCACATTCCCAGTGGGTCAGAAGTTTACATACACTCAATTAGTATTTGGTAGCATTGCCTTTAAAGGGTCTTACTTGGGGAAAACATTTTGGGTAGCCCTCCACAAACTTCCCACAATAAGTTGTGTGAATTTTGGCCCATTCCTCCTGACAGAGCTGGTGTAACTGAGTCAGGCTTGTAGGCCTCCTTGCTCACACACGCATTTTCAGTTCTGCCCACACATTTTCTATAGGATTGAGGTCAGGGCTTGGCGATGGCCACTCCAATACCTTGACTTTGTTGTCCTTCAGCCATTTTGCCACAACTTTGGGAGTATGCTTGGGGTTATTGGAGCGGCAGGTAGCCTAGTGGTTAGAGCATTGGACTTGTAACCGAAATGGTTGCAAGATCAAATCCCCGAGCTGACAAGGTAAAAATCAGCCGTTCTGCTTCTGAACAAGACAGTTAACCCACTGTTCCAGGCTGTCATTGAAAATAAGAACATGTTCTTAACTGACTTGCCTAGTTAAATAAGTAACTTGTCCATTTGGAAGACTTCCTGACTGATGTCTTGAGATATTGCTTCAATATATCCACATAATTTCCTTTCCTTATAATGCCATCTATTTTGTGAAGTGCACCAGTCCCTCCTGCAACATGATGCTGCCACCTCCGTCCTTTGCGGTTGGGATGGTGTTCTTTGGCTTGCAAGCCTCCCCCTCTTTCCTCCAAACATAAAGATGGTCATGATGGACAAACAGTTCTATTTTTGTTTCATCAGACCAGAGGACATTTCTCTAAAAAGGACGATCTTTGTCCTCATGTGCAGTTGCAAACTGTAGTCTGGCTTTTTTATGGCGGTTTTGGAGCAGTGGCTTCTTCCTTGCTGAACGCCCTTTCAGGTTATGTTGATATAGGACTCGTTTTAATGTGGATATAGATACTTTGTACCTGTTTCCTCCAGCATCTTCACAAGGTCCATTGCTTTTGTTCTGTGATTGATTTGCACTTTTTGCACCAAAGTACATTCATCTCTAAGAGACAGAACGGGTCTCCTTCCTGAGCGGTATGACAGCTGCGTGGTCCCATGGTGTTTATACTTGCATACTATTGTTTGTACAGATGAACGTGGTACCTTCAGGCGTTTGGAAATTGCTCCCAAGGATGAACCGAACTTGTTGAGGTCTACCATTTTTTTCTGAGGTTTTGGCTGATTTCTTTTGATTTTCCCATGATGTCAAGCAAAGAGGTACTGAGTTTGAAGGTAGGCTTTGAAATACATCCACAGGTTCACCTCCAATTGACTCAAATTATGTCAATTAGCATATCAGAAGCTTCTAAAGCTATGACATCATTTTCTGGAATTTTCCAAGCTGTTTAAATGCAGTTAATTTAGTGTACGTAAACTTCTGACCCACTGGAATTGTGATACAGTGAATTATAAGTTAAATAATCTGTCAGTAAACAATTTTTGGAAAAATGACTTGTGTCATGCACAAAGTAGATGTAGTAACTGACTTGCCAAAACTATAGCTTGTTAATAAGAAATTTGTGTAGCGGTTGAAAAATGTGTTTTAATGACTCCAAACTAAGTGTATGTAAACTTCCCACTTCAATTGTATATGTACAGTACAATGTAGAAAATAGTAAAAATAAAGAAAAACCCTTGAATGAGTAGGTGTGTCCAAATTTTGATTGGTACTCTAAATTCTACACACATTTTACACACATGGCACTTTTTTTTACACAGCAGTTACAAAACATAGTTATTTGATATACACTGAGTGGACAAAACACTAGAAACACCTAATATTGAGTTGCACCCCCTACTGCCCTCAGAACAGCCTCCATTTGTCAGGACATGCACTCTACAAGGTGTGGAAAGTGTTCCACAGGGATGCTGGCC
>NC_092155.1:19067501-19080001 GCF_045791955.1 Oncorhynchus clarkii lewisi
CATCTGGGCATTTGGATAGATAAAAAGCATGTTGATGAGTTAGTTGAGAGGCTGAAAATAGATATGGGCTTCTTCTATATAAATAGGTCCTGCCTCTCGCTAAGTAGTAGAAAGCAGATTATTCAGTCGATGTTCATATCGGTCCTAGACAATGGCAACATCATCCAGATGAACGCAGCTGCCACTCCATTAAAGCCGCCAGATGCCGGTTATTATCGTACACTGGGCTTTCCTACGGGCGACAGTTTAAGTAGTCATTACTGCGTTCTCTACCAGAAAGTTGGTTGATGTCAGGTATGTTGATACATTACTATGTTTTCATTTGTAAAGCCCTTTTACAAAAGTCCCACTGTACCTAACATCATGACTAAACTTTAGACATAGGAGTTACCACCTCCGGTCTCAGGGATGGTTAACTCAGGAAATTCCTTTGGTCTCTATGGAGATAGGTAAACCAGCTTAAGTTTAGTTGCACCTTAGTTGTGGAACAATCTCTAAAATGTCCTTAAAATGGATGTTTTGGTGCCTCTAGGGGAATTCAGAAAGCAGATCGAGGACCGTATAACTGATGAACGTGTTAGTTTATTATGACAGTGTACAAGGCTTGCATTTTGTATTTTTGTGTGTATTTTCTGTACTACATTTTTTTTAAATAAAATAAATATCAACAGTTCTTATTAATCATGATGTTATATACCCTGGCAGCAGAGGATCAAATCAAATCACATTTTATTTGTCACATGATTTGTAAACAACAGGTGCGGACTAACAGTCAAATGCTTACTTACGAACCGACCCTACCCAACAACGGAGAGAGAAAAATAGAAAAAAGAATAGAACAAAATTACAACACAAGGAATAAATACACAATGAGTAATGATAACTTAAGGATGTAAGGATTTCATGTAATGGACATACACAAAATAGTCCAAATTGTTGAAGCGAAATGAAAATAATGACTTGTTTCAAAAGTAAACAAAAAAACAGAAAGCCCATAAATAATATCTGGTGCAACCAATTACCTTCAGAAGTCACGTAACTAGTTAAATAAGGTGCACCTGTGTGCAATCTAAGTGTCACATGATCTGTCACACGATCTCAGTATATATACACCTGTTCTGAATTGCCTCCGAGTCTGCATCACCACTAAACAAGGGGCACCACCAAGCAAGCGGCACCATGAAGACCAAGGAGCTTTCCAAACAGGTCAGGGACAAAGTTGTAGAGAAGTACAGATCAGGGTTGGGTTATAAAAAAATATCAGAAACTTTGAACATCCCACGGAGCACCATTAAATCCATTATTAAACAATGGAAAGAATATGTTACCACAACAAACCTGCCAAGAGAGGGCCGTCCACCAAAACTCATGGACCAGGCAAGGAGGGCATTTATCAGAGAGGCAACAAAGAGACCAAAGATAACCCTGAAGGAGCTGCAAAGCTCCACAGCAGAGATTGGAGTATCTGTCCATAAGACCACTTTAAGCCATACACTCTAAGAGTGGCCAGAAAAAAGCCATTGCTTAAAGAACGAAATAAGCAAACACGTTTGCTGTTTGCCAAAAGGCATGTGGGAGACTCCACAAACATTTGGAAAAAGGTACTCCGGCTAAAATTGACATTTTGGCCATCAAGGAAAACGCTGTCTGGCGCAAACCCAACACCTCTCATCACCCAGAGAACACCATCCCCACAGTAAAGCATGGTGGTGGCAGCATCATGCTGTGGGGATGTTTTTCATTGGCAGGGACTGGGAAACTGGTCAGGATTGAAGGAATGATGGATGGCATTAAATACAGGGAAATTCTTGAGGGAAACCTGTTTCAGTCTTCCAGAGATTTGAGACTGGGACGGAGGTTCACCTTCCAGCAGGACAATGACTCCAAGCATACTGCTAAAGCAACACTCTAGTGGTTTAAGGGGAAACATTTAAATGCCTTGGAACGACCTAGTCAACGCCCAGACCTCAATCCAATTAAGAATCTGTGGTAGATTGCTGTACAGCAGCGGAAGCCATCCAACTTGAAGGAGCTGGAGCAGTTTATAGAGACATACTCCAAGAGACTTGCAGCTGTATTTTCTACAAAAGGTGGCTCTACAAAGTATTGACTTTGGGGGGTGGATAGTTATGCACACTCAAGATTTCAGTTTGTCGTCTTATTTCTTGTTTGTTTCACACAAAAAAATATTTTGCATCTTCAAAGTGGTAGACATGTTGTGTAAATCAAATGATACAAACCCCCCAAAAATATGTTTTAATTCCAGGTTGTAAGGCAACAAAATAGGAAAAATGCCAAGGGGTGAATACTTTTGCAAGCCACTGTACGACGTACTGTATAGGTTGGGGTAAAGTGACTAGGCAACAGGATAGATAATAAACAGTAGAAGCAGCACATGTCAAAAGAGTTAGTGCAAAGCAGTGAGTCAGATAGTCCGGGTAGCTATTTAGCATTTTTATGGCTTGGGGTCAAGTCTTGTTTCCAGACTTGGTGCATTGGTAACACTTGCCATGGGGTAGCAGAGAGAACAGTACATGACTTGGGTGGGTGAAGTCTTTGACAATTTTTAGGGCCTTCTTCTGACACCGTCTTGTATAGAGGTCCTGAATGGCAAGGAGGTCAGCCTCAGTGATGTACTGGGCCGTACGCACTACCCTCTGTAGTGCCTTGCAGTCGGATGCCAAGCAATTGCCAAACCAAGCGGTGATGCAGCCAGTCAAGATGCTCTCAGACTGCCCTGGGAGCTTGGCAACATTTAGCCAGTCAGAACAGAGAGAGAGAAGAGGGCATTACGGACTGAGACCAACTGACTCATCTATTTATTCATTCAGAACATAACACTACTACAGCTAACAACACAAAGCACTGTTAGGCTATCTTTAATCTGTTAGCATTAGCATGTTTCGCTAGTAGTAGCAAATAGTCAATGGGGAATCAAGCCTGTGTGACCAAAGATACACTAATTGAGTAGCTGTTAGCATGTTTTTGGCTAGCTGCAGACATGTAAAATTAATGGGGAATTTAGCCAATGACCATATAGATGCTAGTGAAGAAGCTAGCCTAGCACAGTGCTAGCGTAGTAGAGGCATGCGGCAGCAGAGGAACTGGGCGTTCCTGTTGTTAACACTAAGGTCAGGAGGTTATCACTAAGCACTCACACTGGAGAGGGAAGCACTAACTGCACTCAACACACACCCCGCACCAGGAGAAGAGAGGAGCTGGGCTGGGCCTCAAACACACACACACACACACAAACACTCACAGGCACAGACACACATGCGCAGACAGAAACACACAGGCACATAAAGCATTTATAAAAGGTCTACATGCCTTCCAGTCACATAGGCGGTTGCTAAGGGGCTTCCATGTAAACAATAACATTAAGAGAGATGATGGCAGCCTAACTATGTCACAGTAGACCTGAGCTAAAGAATGGCAGAGCAAACAACGCGTCTGAGAACTGCACTTAGCTGAGAGAGGGAGAGAGGGGGAGAGGGGGAGAGGGAGGGGTGGATGGAAGGAGCCAGTGAGTGATGGAAAAAATGATACTGGGCAGGCAGGTGTAATGGTCAAAACAGAGGGAGAAGGAGGAAGAAAAAGGTATGTTTAAAAAAGAAAGAGTGAGGGGGAGAGAGACGCAGGTAGAGCAACAAGAGGGAGGAAAGGATAAAGAGAGAGCTCAAATACAGATGTCTGTTCAAAAACTGAAAGGGAGAAAACAGGGAAATAGACAACGAGACAGAAATAGAGAAAAAGAGAAAGAAAAGAGGGTTGATAGAAAAACAGAAACAGTGTTTAGAGTCTTGGTAGAAATATGCTCACTGATGGTTAACAGTAGCCTCGCTTGTTGGGTGGTGCTTTGGAGGCTCACTGAGATTAGTATGTGTTTCACACCGTTCCTTCCCCTGCTTCCCTGCTACGCTCTCTCATGTCAACACAGCTAACCGGTATCACTGGGCTACTGTTACAGGACACACATAATGCTTCAATTAAAGTTCTGTACGCAACACACATCTCAACAGTCTTTCTATGCAGGACGGTTCTATAACAAAACAAACCTTGGTTCCAACGCTCACATATAACTGAGTTAAGTTAAGTAAGGTGACCTTTTAAACAACTTTATAGAGTTTGCCTTTCCAACTAAATAAATCACTTGGGACCAGACCCAGAATAAATGAACAGATGCAGCTCAACTCACTTGCCCTCAGCACCCTGCCTCTCTCCCTTTGTTGGACCGCATCTCTCTCTCTATCCCTCGCTCCCTCTCTCCCGACAGACAATAGTGCCATTCATGTGGCCACACTTTGAAACACGGAGTGGGGGATGGAGGGGCCAGAGGTGATGGAGGGAGGAGGGGGTTGAGTGAGGGAGGAGGGGGGGGGGACTTTCCTCTCCTTTCTTCTCCGGGGTCTTTTATGAGGGCAGAAACATCATTTTCTCAACACCAGCCGCCGCTCTGCCTCGACCTTCACGGCTAGAGAAAAGACTGGAGTGTTAGTTTCTCTGACCCTCACCCCCTCCTCCTCTGACCTCTACTCCCTCCTTCTCTTCTATCCCCTCTCCTCATCTCCTCCCCTCTGCCCTCTCTCCGTCTGTCTCTGCTGAGTGTGTGTGTCTCTGCTGAGTGTGTGTGTGTGTGTACCATACGGTGGCTGGTTAGATTGCGTATTCGGTGCCCCACATATCCCAGATTCCTCAGAGGCAACTTGAGCCGTGTCCGAACCAAAGCCACACAGGTGCAGCCAGCGGGACAACAGGGATGTGTGTTTCTGAGTGCCTCTCTCTATCCCTGTGTGTGAGAACATGAGAATGCGGGGGTCGAAACCAACCCAACCAGCACAGACAAGACAGAGTGTTGAGTCTGTGCCCATGAGAAAAAGCCCTCAAACCCCCACAGAGGAGCTAGATAAAAATAAATTAGAGTCTTACTTCAAACCAATAGATCTCCATGATTTGTCCATTAAACTAAACACAACCTCATGTGCTACAAAGGACCCCAAAGTACATTCCCATTATTGAATAGTAAACCAGTTCTCTGGTAGATTTATGGAGCACATGCATTAACCTGTCTGGGGTAGACTCATGGTATACACCTAATCACACAGACAGGTCCTGAGCGGTCTCGGAAGGCCCCAATGTACACACACTGTCACACACACACGGATGCGGATGCGAGCACGCACACATGGAGTGCAAAGTCTTCCACACTACTGTGCAAACATCAATGCAAGTCTCATTGAGGAGACCAAAGATATACATCCATCCATACTCAGTCTACATACAGCAGGGGTTCCACAGTGCTATCACACCATTAAATAAAGACGTGGTTATCTCAAGAGCATTACTATGGTACAGAGACCTTCTTTGAGAGCACACAGAGTTTTCAGAGTAGAGAAGGTCATTGATGACAATTCGGCTGTCCCAAACGGCGCACTATTCCTTATACGTTTTGTCATAGAGCCCTGGTCAAAAGGATGCAACCTTTGACTATCTTCCACTAAGGAGTCATTGCCTAGATCAGTGAGAAGAAAAGAGCTGGGAGGAGGAGGAGGTGTGAAAGGAGAGGAAATGGAGTGAAGGAGAGTGAGAAAGAGCAAGAGAAATGGAGCAATTACATTGAAGAGAGAGAGAGATAGAGAGAGCGAGAGAGAGAGAGAGATAGAGAGAGAGAGAGAGAGAGAGAGAGAGAGAGAGAGAGAGAGAGAGAGAGAGAGAGAGAGAGAGAGAGAGAGAGAGAGCGAGAGAGAGAGAGAGAGAGAGAGAGAAAGGGGGAGAGGGAGAGGGAGAGAGAGAGATGGTCAGAGAGAGAGAAAGGGAGAGAGAGAGAGGGAGAGATGGTCAGAGAGAGAGAAAGGGAGAGAGAGAGGGAGAGATGGTCAGAGAGAGAGAAAGGGAGAGAGAGAGAGGGAGAGATGGTCAGAGAGATGGAGAAAGGGAGAGAGAGAGAGGGAGAGATGGTCAGAGAGAGAGAAAGGGAGAGAAAGAGAGGGAGAGATGGTCAGAGAGATGGAGAGATGGTCAGAGAGAGAGAAAGGGAGAGAGAGAGAGGGAGGGATGGTCAGAGAGATGGAGAAAGGGAGAGAGAGGGAGGGAGAGATGGTCAGAGAGAGAGAAAGGGAGAGAGAGAGAGGGAGAGATGGTCAGAGAGATGGAGAAAGGGAGAGAGAGAGAGGGAGAGATGGTCAGAGAGATGGAGAAAGGGAAAGAGAGAGAGGGAGAGATGGTCAGAGAGAAAGAAAGGGAGAGAGAGAGGGAGAGATGGTCAGAGAGATGGAGAAAGGGAGAGAGAGAGGGAGAGATGGTCAGAGAGATGGAGAAAGGGAGAGAGAGAGGGAGAGATGGTCAGAGAGATGGAGAAAGGGAAAGAGAGAGAGGGAGAGATGGTCAGAGAGAGAGAAAGGGAGAGAGAGAGATGGAGAGATGGTCAGAGAGATGGAGAAAGGGAGAGAGAGAGAGGGAGAGATATTCAGAGAGATGGAGAAAGGGAGAGAGAGTTGCTAACATAGAAGAACTAGAAGGTTGCTGTAAAGTCACTGAGTGCTGGAAGGGCTGCTGGAATGTTTGCGGTGAGAAAGAACGACGGGAATAATGCTTTCCATATGGTTGCTTCTGACGCAGGGAGAGAGGGTGGGAGAGAAAGAGAGAGGTAGAGGGAGAGAATTAAAGAAAGAGAGGGAGAGGCAGGTAGGGCTGAGGAGGTTGTGTTTGAATAGTTAGCCAGCGTCGTGGGACTCTGAAGGTAAGAGTGTCCTTGTCACTGCAGTGCACAGCATCCCTCATCAGCACACACACTGATCGCCACACACACACAGATCTACACACACACACCCTCCCTTCTGTCTGTCCGGAGGCGGTCTGGAATGCTGCAGCGCTAGTGTCACATCCAGTACACATCACACACCCGGTAACCACGGAGACATGGGATGCAGGCACGCTGATGGCTTGGCCTTTCTAAAGAACACACATCCAAAATCCTTCTCTCTCTCTCTCCCTTCCATCTCTCTCCCTTCCATCTCTCTCTCCCTTCCATCTCTCTCTCCCTTCCACCTCTCTCTCCCTTCCACCTCTCTCTCCCTTCCATCTCTCTCTCCCTTCCATCTCTCTCTCCCTTCCATCTCTCTCTCCCTTCCATCTCTCTCTCCCTTCCATCTCTCTCTCCCTTCCATCTCCATCTCTCTTCCATCTTTCTCTCCTTTCCATCTCTCTCTCCCTTCCATATCTCTCTCCCTTCTCTCTCTCTCTCTCTCTCTTCCTTCCATCTCTCTCTCCCTTCCATCTCTCTCTCCCTTCCATCTCTCTCTCCCTTCCATCTCTCTCTCCGTTCTCTCTCTCCCATCCTTCTCTCTCTCCCTTCCATCTCTCTCTCCCTTCTCTCTCTCTCCTTTACATCTCTCTCTCCCTTCCATCTCTCTCTCCCTTCCATCGCTCTCTCCCTTCCATCTCTCTCTCAACCCTTCCATCTCTCTCTCCCTTCTCTCTCTCTCTCCCTTCCATCTCTCTCTCCCTTCCATCTCTCTCTCCCTTCTCTCTCTCCCCCTTCCATCTCTCTCCCTTCCATCTCTCTCTCCCTTCCATCTCTCTCTCCCTTCTCTCTCTCTCTCTCTCTCCCTTCCATCTCTCTCTCCCTTCCATCTCTCTCTCCCTTCCATCTCTCTCTCCCTTCTCTCTCTCTCTCTCTCCCTTCCATCTCTCTCTCCCTTCCATCTCTCTCTCCCTTCCATCTCTCTCTCCCTTCCATCTCTCTCTCCCTTCTCTCTCTCCCCCTTCCATCTCTCTCCCTTCCATCTCTCTCTCCCTTCCATCTCTCTCTCCCTTCTCTCTCTCTCCGTTCTCTCTCTCCCATCCTTCTCTCTCTCCCTTCCATCTCTCTCTCCCTTCTCTCTCTCTCCTTTACATCTATCTCTCCCTTCCATCTCTCTCTCCCTTCCATCTCTCTCTCCCTTCCATCTCTCAACCCTTCCATCTCTCTCTCCCTTCTCTCTCTCTCTCCCTTCCATCTCTCTCTCCCTTCCATCTCTCTCTCCCTTCTCTCTCTCCCCCTTCCATCTCTCTCCCTTCCATCTCTCTCTCCCTTCCATCTCTCTCTCCCTTCTCTCTCTCTCTCTCTCCCTTCCATCTCTCTCTCCCTTCCATCTCTCTCTCCCTTCCATCTCTCTCTCCCTTCTCTCTCTCTCTCTCTCCCTTCCATCTCTCTCTCCCTTCCATCTCTCTCTCCCTTCCATCTCTCTCTCCCTTCCATCTCTCTCTCCCTTCTCTCTCTCCCCCTTCCATCTCTCTCCCTTCCATCTCTCTCTCCCTTCCATCTCTCTCTCCCTTCTCTCTCTCTCCCTTCTCTCTCTCCCCCTTCCATCTCTCTCCCTTCCATCTCTCTCTCCCTTCCATCTCTCTCTCCCTTCCATCTCTCTCTCTCTTCTCTCTCTCTCTCCCTTCTCTCTCTCCCCCTTCCATCTCTCTCTCCCTTCCATCTCTCTCTCCCTTCCATCTCTCTCTCCCTTCCATCTCTCTCTCCATTCCATCTCTCTATCTCCCTTCCATCTCTCTCTCCCTTCCATCTCTCTCTCCCTTCCATCTCTCTCTCCCTTCCATCTCTCTCTCCCTTCCATCTCTCTCTCCCTTCCATCTCTCTCCCTTCCATCTCTCTCTCCCTTCCATCTCTCTCTCCCTTCCATCTCTCTCTCCCTTCCATCTCTCTCTCCCTTCCATCTCTCTCTCCCTTCTCTCTCTCTCTCCCTTCTCTCTCTCCCCCTTCCATCTCTCTCCCTTCCATCTCTCTCTCCCTTCCATCTCTCTCTCCATTCCATCTCTCTATCTCTTCTCTCTCTCTCTCCCTTCCATCTCTCTCTCCCTTCCATCTCTCTCTCCCTTCCATCTCTCTCTCCCTTCCATCTCTCTCTCCCTTCCATCTCTCTCTCCCTTCCATCTCTCTCTCCCTTCCATCTCTCTCTCCCTTCCATCTCTCTCTCCCTTCCTATCTACCCCTTTACACTTTTTTTCTTTTTTTGTTGTTCTATTTCATTTTAGAGAGAGGATCAGCTTAATATTGCGGAAAGAATGTTGCTTCCAATGTAATTGTGTGCATCATTTCCAATCCCCCATACTTTTTTGGTAAATATAAATATTCATTCACGCATGCATCTCTCTCTCCCACATACAGTGCCTTGCGAAAGTATTCGGCCCCCTTGAACTTTGCGACCTTTTGCCACATTTCAGGCTTCAAACATAAAGATATAAAACTGTATTTTTTGTGAAGAATCAACAACAAGTGGGACACAATCATGAAGTGGAACGACATTTATTGGATATTTCAAACTTTTTTAACAAATCAACAACTGAAAAATTGGGCGTGCAAAATGATTCAGCCCCCTTAAGTTAATACTTTGTAGTGCCACCTTTTGCTGCGATTACAGCTGTAAGTCGCTTGGGGTATGTCACTATCAGTTTTGCACATCGAGAGACTGAAATTTTTTCCCATTCCTCCTTGCAAAACAGCTCGAGCTCAGTGAGGTTGGATGGAGAGCATTTGTAAACAGCAGTTTTCAGTTCTTTCCACAGATTCTCGATTGGATTCAGGTCTGGACTTTGACTTGGCCATTCTAACACCTGGATATGTTTATTTTTGAACCACTCCATTGTAGATTTTGCTTTATGTTTTGGATCATTGTCTTGTTGGAAGACAAATCTCCGTCCCAGTCTCAGGTCTTTTGCAGACTCCATCAGGTTTTCTTCCAGAATGATCCTGTATTTGGCTCCATCCATCTTCCCATCAATTTTAACAATCTTCCCTGTCCCTGCTGAAGAAAAGCAGGCCCAAACCATGATGCTGCCACCACCATGTTTGACAGTGGGGATGGTGTGTTCAGGGTGATGAGCTGTGTTGCTTTTACGCCAAACATAACGTTTTGCATTGTTGCCAAAAAGTTCAATTTTGGTTTCATCTGACCAGAGCACCTTCTTCCACATGTTTGGTGTGTCTCCCAGGTGGCTTGTGGCAAACTTTAAACGACACTTTTTATGGATATCTTTAAGAAATGGCTTTCTTCTTGCCACTCTTCCATAAAGGCCAGATTTGTGCAATATACGACTGATTGTTGTCCTATGGACAGAGTCTCCCACCTCAGCTGTAGATCTCTGCAGTTCATCCAGAGTGATCATGGGCCTCTTGGCTGCATCTCTGATCAGTCTTCTCCTTGTATGAGCTGAAAGTTTAGAGGGACGGCCAGGTCTTGGTAGATTTGCAGTGGTCTGATACTCCTTCCATTTCAATATTATCGCTTGCACAGTGCTCCTTGGGATGTTTAAAGCTTGGGAAATATTTTTGTATCCAAATCCGGCTTTAAACTTCTTCGCAACAGTATCTCGGACCTGCCTGGTGTGTTCCTTGTTCTTCATGATGCTCT
This sequence comes from Oncorhynchus clarkii lewisi, assembly GCF_045791955.1. Lineage (NCBI taxonomy): Eukaryota > Metazoa > Chordata > Actinopteri > Salmoniformes > Salmonidae > Oncorhynchus > Oncorhynchus clarkii. The sequence goes on from NC_092155.1 coordinate 19,077,899, forward strand.
CTGCGCTTTTAACGGACCTCTGAGACTATCACAGTGCAGGTGCATTTATACGGAGACTTGATTACACACAGGTGGATTGTATTTATCATCATTAGTCATTTAGGTCAACATTGGATCATTCAGAGATCCTCACTGAACTTCTGGAGAGAGTTTGCTGCACTGAAAGTAAAGGGGCTGAATAATTTTGCACGCCCAATTTTTCAGTTTTTGATTTGTTAAAAAAGTTTGAAATATCCAATAAATGTCATTCCACTTCATGATTGTGTCCCACTTGTTGTTGATTCTTCACAAAAAAATACAGTTTTATATCTTTATGTTTGAAGCCTGAAATGTGGCAAAAGGTCGCAAAGTTCAAGGGGGCCGAATACTTTCGCAAGGCACTGTAACTATTATATTATTGATTTACTGACTATGGCTTTTCAAATCACCCAGTATTGCTATCTGTAGTGTTAGTTCTAGGCAAATGTTGCAATTCTTCAGCCATTCCTGGACCTGTGACCAAAAACGAGCTACATATGGACAATACCAAAATAAATTATCTAATGACTCTGCCTCCTCACAGCAGAATCTACAGAGCTGGGAAGATTGTATCCCCCATATATATATCATTCTACACTGCTCCAAAAAATAAAGGGAACACTAAAATAACACATCCTAGATCTGAATGAATGAAATATTCTTATTAAATACTTTTTTCTTTACATAGTAGAATGTGCTGACAACAAAATCACACAAAAATTGTGAATGGAAATCAAATTTATCAACCCATGGAGGTCTGGATTTGGAGTCACACTCAAAATTAAAGTGGAAATCCACACTACAGGCTCATCCAACTTTGATGTAATGTCCTTAAAACAAGTCAAAATGAGGCTCAGTAGTGTGTGTGGCCTCCATGTGCCTGTATGACCTCCCTACAACGCCTGGGCATGCTCCTGATGAGGTGGCGGATGGTCTCCTGAGGGATCTCCTCCCAGACCTGGACTAAAGCATCCGCCAACTCCTGGACAGTCTGTGGTGCAACGTGGCGTTGGTGGATGGAGCGAGACATGATGTCCCAGATGTGCTCAATTGGATTCAGGTCTGGGGAACGGGCGGGCCAGTCCATAGCATCAATGCCTTCCTCTTGCAGGAACTGCTGACACACTCCAGCCACATGAGGTCTAGCATTGTCTTGCATTAGGAGGAACCCAGGGCCAACCGCACCAGCAAATGGTCTCACAAGGGGTCTGAGGATCTCATCTCGGTACCTAATGGCAGTCAGGTGTGAACCTGTTTTCATCTGTGAAGAGCACTCCTCTGGCAAATGCCAAACGTCCTGCACGGTGTTGGGCTGTAAGCACAACCCCCACCTGTGGACGTCGGGCCCTCATACCACCTTCATGTAGTCTGTTTCTGACCGTTTGAGCAGACACATGCACATTTGTGGCCTGCTGGAGGTCATTTTGCAGGGCTCTGGCACTGCCCCTCCTTGCACAAAGGCGGAGATAGCGGTCCTGCTGCTGGGTTGTTGCCCTCCTACGGCCTCCTCCACATCTCCTGATGTACTGGCCTGTCTCCTGATACCATCTCTCTCTATCTCTCTCTCTCCCTCTACACTTTTCTATCTCTCTCTACACTCTTCGATCTCTCTCTTCACACTCTTCCATCTCTCTCTCCCTTCCTCTCTCTCTCTCTTTCCACTCTCCAATCCCTCTCTCCCACGTTCTCTCTCCCTCCCCCCTTTCTCTCTCCCTCTGTCTCAGTATGTAGTCCAGTCTAAGGCAGGATGATTTGTGGCTGGCTAGATTGGTCCCATTAAGAATGTCTATAGGAGGTGTGGGCTGATGGAGAACCCAGGTCCTGGACAGGCCTGAGCCAGAGGGCCCCCCAGTGTGTGTGTGTGTCTGAGTTCTGACGAGGCTTTTAACGGCTAAAACGTGCTCCTTTAGTGCTCCAGCTGGTGTTTATTTCTCACTCAGAGTGTGTGTGTCTGTCTGCGAGGTTCAACTCATTCTCTCAAACCATCTCTGTAATTAAATAAGGTCAGTGAGGGCTTTGGGGGGAATGAGGGCCGACACCATAGACATCCCACATGAAAAAGGAGAGATGGAAAGATGGAGGGGT